>NC_051046.1:27490446-27614246 GCF_904848185.1 Acanthopagrus latus | reverse complement strand
GTTTCCCTCTGTGCTCTTTTCATTATGTTCTCTCCCCTGTATTTTCCCATTCCTCCTGTCTTGTCTGTCTCCCCTGTCTGTCAGTGGAGTTTCCTTGGTGTCTGCTCATTATCTCACCTGTTCCTCGTCTCGTCATTAGTGTCTGTGTATTTAGTTTCTGCTTGCCCTCGTCTCTTTGTCTGGTCATAACTGCTGTCTGATGTCTCTGTGGTGTCTTATGTCCTCTTGGTTTTTTTTCCAAGTGGTATGTGTTTTTTGGGTTTTGATTTCTTATCCCTGTGTTTGATTTGTACTTTCCCTTTTTTGTTGGCACTTTGTTTTCTGTGTTTTTGCTACTTTGTTTCTTTTTGGTCCTTAGACTCAGTTTCCTTTGTGTTCCTGGTTTTTGTGGATTTTGGCTTTTGTTTAATAAAGCTCGCTTTTTGTTTCCCCCTTATCCTGCCACCTGTCTAAATCTGCATTCGGGTCCATCCCTGAACTACTACACAGAAAAAGAACTTATGATAGAATGGAACAGACTGCCATATATTTTGGACAGCAATGTATATATGAATGTGGTCTAATGAATATAAAAAGAAGCAACACTTTCTTTCCAACAAAATAATCAAAAGAGTTTGTGTAAAATCTAATGAGTCAGACAATATTCCACTTTGTATTTATATCAGCAAACTGGGGAAAGACTCATAAGACAGTGAAGGGAGAATTACTTTGGCATTCAATAGCATCTTAAATATAATGGAAGTTTAACCTGTACAACCAGTCTGGGGACTTTTCAAGGGTTTTCATGTACAACAATAACAAGCATGTCATCAGCATGAGGAAGAAGATTTCTTCGTGACTGTATCGGTTGTTCCCAACCGAAAGAACCACAGAAGAGATTATACAGCAGTTTCACTGGGTTACTATGATTTCTTCCATGCAGTGATGCAATGTTACAGATTGCATGGTGCAGAGTAGAACATTTTTGAGTGGATTTATTTTTATTGGCAGAAATATTAAGGAAGATCCCTGATTCTGATGATCAGGAAACAGCTGAATATCAGATCTGATAACAGACCAGGCTGAGGATCAGCTGACCCATAGCATACAGTGTACACAGGCATGTGAATATAGTAAATTTGCTTTTAGACTTTTACTTGAATAACTTTCGTATGGGTGACTGTTACTTTCATAAAAGTGGTCATTTAACCTGATATCTTGGATACAGAATGCATCCAACTTTTTTTAACAACAAGAAAAAAATGTATACAATGCGTGCTTCTGAACAGTAGACATATACTGCAGCAGTATCCATCATCAGAGTACAAAATGCACCATGGCAGGTGGGCTTTGTGTGAGGACTCCAGTACATCTGTCGGGGGGGCTTACTGTGTGTCTGACTCATATCTGCTCTGTTTTTTAGCATGAGGTAGTCATAGTGATCCTCTTGCCATGTCTGAACCGACCATGTGTGGAGACACCGTGTAGCAGGCGAGGAGCTGGACACGATGAAATGATCTAGACTGGACAATTGCTTAGTTTCATGTACACAGCAGTCCCAATGTTCCCATCCTCTACTTCGGTCTTTAAATAAACTGAGGCTACCCACTCAACTGGACGAGAATACAATGCGTTTTCAGAAGTAATTCTTCAATAAAGAGCCAATGGCAAAAATCATCTGAATTTAGTCCATGTCTTGGTCCTCATCAACACTGAAGCTGGATGAATATCATGCGGATAAAAGCTCAGACAAAGCTAGTTTGCTGATACTCAGGTGATATTATTTCGTCAAAACATTTATCCAATATTAAGAATGGATTCAATGCTCAATTCAATAATGCTGCTATGCACTGAGACAGGTTAAATCGTGTCGCTACAACTATTTGACTGTAAGATTTGTTTGATTGTTTCAGCACTAATATAAATGACACTGGGATATTTAATTGTACGCAGCATAGATGTCTTTTAAACTATGGATGCTGGGAACATGCAGTCATCACCTTTTCGGATGACCCAATTTATGTTATGTCGTACAATCACCTCATTACATTGCCTAAGATCTTATTTTTTTTTCCATTTGAACATAGTATATTCCACCACTCAACCAATTCTTTGCTCGCTTGGACACTTAATAATCATATATAACTAAAGGCAAACTGAGCAAATTTGTTATTTTAGAAGACTGTATCAAACTGGTAGCCCTTCGTATGACCCAGAGCCCATGAAGTAGCTCTCAGTTTCAAAAAGGTTGGTGACCGCTGTCCTAACACCTGTAGTCATGACGTGCTTTGAGAGGCTGGTGCTGTCACACATCAGGAGCATCATTCCACCGGACGTGGAACCACACCAGTTTGCCTACCAGGCAAACCGCTCCACTGAGGACGCCGTCAACACAGCTCTACACAGCGCCCTGACACATCTAAATAGAAATCTAACTGCTAGGTAAGGATGCTATTTGTGGATTTCAGCTCCGCTTTTAACACCATTATCCCTCATAAACTGGTCAATAAACTCATGGATTTTTGTACACATCCGTGTTAGTGGATCATGGATTTTCTCTCACATCGTCCACAGCGAGTGAGAACTGGAAACAACAACTCCTCCACCTTCATCTTAAACACAGGCATCCCACAAGGCTGTGTGCTAAGCCCAGTGCTCTTTACACTTTTCACACATGAGTAGATGATTAGTCCGACTATGATCGGATTTTTAAAATGCATGTATACACCTTAGTCTGACTGAAATCGGACCGGATCGGATTTCTCAGAGTCGGATTAACACACCTAGATTATTCGATTGATAGTTGCATTACTCGCATGTATACGTTCCATCAGATCGGATTGGATTTTGCGTTCTGCGCAGGCTTGGGACTTTTTTCCGGGGTGTAAGCTGGAAATAGAAGGGCGGCGGCGGCGGCTTTCCTCTGAAATCACCGCAAGCAAG
The DNA here is from genome assembly GCF_904848185.1 of Acanthopagrus latus. Taxonomy (NCBI): domain Eukaryota; kingdom Metazoa; phylum Chordata; class Actinopteri; order Spariformes; family Sparidae; genus Acanthopagrus; species Acanthopagrus latus. The sequence goes on along the minus strand of NC_051046.1, from coordinate 27,611,324 downwards.
AGCACCATTGTGCATCTAGTTTGTGTAATGATCATGTACACCATATACGAAATGTACAAAGATGTAGCTTCTCCTCGCTCTTCGCACGGCATCTTTCTCGAATGCCGAGGCAGAGTTTGGTGTTGCTGGTGAAGTAAAGAGGTCAGCCGGAGCTGGCTCTGTTACCACTAGTTGAAATGGGCACAGCGCCACCTATTGCGCCGGGGTATGACATACTTCGGCCAGTAATTCGATTTTCTCACTGGCATGTATACTCAGACAATTGCAGTTGTCTGATTGAGAAGCATAGTCGAGCTACAGCTGTAATCCGACTAAACTGTGCATGCAAACGCATTGAATGAGGAGACAGCATACAGGCTTGAGGTGAACTGTCTTGCGAGGTGGTGGTCCTTCACACCTCCAAGACAAAGGAGCTGATTATTGACTTCAGTTCCTTGGAGGCCGCTGACATGGAGCTCTATCAACTCACAGCTTGTCAAAAAGGCCCAACAGTGCCTGTTTTCCCTAAGGAAGCTGAAACAGGCCCAGCTCACACAGAAACTGTTTGTCAGCTTTTATAGGAGTACCACTGAGAGCGTCCTGAGCAACTGCACTACAGTGTGGTATGCCAGCTGCATGGCTGCCGAACCCAAAGGCCTGTACTGCGTGGTTAAAGCAGCCCAGCGCATCATTGGGACGGAGCTTCCCATGGACACTGGACACTGTTTTTGCTGCCAGGCTGAAGAAAAAAGCCAACAGCATCTGGCATCTATAAGGACTGTACACATCCTGGACACTCCCTATTCAAACCGCTGCCTTCAGGAAGACTGTTCAGGACAATCAAATCCATCACCAACAGTGTAAGCTCCATCCCCTCATAATGAACAATCCCACCCACAGAATCTGCAGCAGCAGTTGACACTATTTTGCACCACCACTGTTCTGCACATTTACAGTGTTAAAGCTGCACCACCACTATTCTTCTTTATATTTTATTTGTTATATTTTCCCTTTCTTAATTACTTTTGGCCTGACTTGACTTGAGGAGAAAGCCACTCACAGCTTCATTGTACATGTGTATAGTGACAATAAAGGAATATTCTATTCTATTCTGTTCAACACAGTGCATCAAACTGTCAATAGAACATTAACACCATGCATCCAGCAGACATGGAGAGACATTAACATTCAACTAAAATCATATTTATGTCCTCTCAAAGTCATTATTTTTAGAATCTCAGTGCTCCACTGTGTGCACAAACTGGTAGTCTGTTGATTGGTTTTGCAGTGATGGACAGTAAGAAGCCTTTGCTGCATCTTGAAAAGATGCTGATGACAGTGGCGAGACGGGATGAACGGTAAAGTTGAAGAACATGAAACCAAATCAGTGAGATGAAAGATGCAAAACACCCTCAGTAGAGCAGATGGGAACTCAATTCTCTGCTGGTTCATCACTATGAGTCACTTTCACATTTCTCATAGTGTTTGACCAGTTGTTTATAATATATTGTTTAGTGCAATTTTGACACAGCTTTAATAATTTCCTCCTGGCCATACAGCAGTGGTAAAACAAGCTGTAATCATTAATTTCTTTCTTTTTTTTTTTTTTTTTTTTTAGAAATGCTATTATGTAGTGTAATTATTTGGTGTAAACAACTCCCTCTTGCCCTTTCTCAGTCTCATGATTTGCGTTTGTCAGTTAATGACATTTCTGACTTGACTTTTGGTGTGAGGGGAGTTTTTAACACTTGAAAGAGCACCGTATGTAAATGTCAAGAGCTAGATGTCTCCCTGTGTTCATCAAAAGCAGAAGGACTCCTTAAATACACGTTTCACTTCCTCATATCTGGTCTTTTCGGGGGGACAAACAACAGTTTCTTTTTTGGTCTGACCCCAGTGTTGTAATCAAACACCAGTCTCACTTGAGTGCCACTGACTCAGAGATATTCTGCACACTGGGTGAGATGGTACTATCTCATGCAGAAATAAGGAAGTGAAATGAAAATGCAACTCACTCACTTACAATTGGGTAAAACTTGGGGTCAACCACTGCTTCCACTGACCACATGTCCCTTGTACTAGTATTAATGTCGGCACCCTGTGCGATGCTGATTAGTTATCTCCACCAAGCTTTGACTGCAGCACTTTCAATGACCATCACATGCTCAAATAACGACACAAAGACACAGATAAAGAGGGTAAACTCATTTGTTTCATTAAAAAAAGCAGAAGAAAATGAGCAGTTTGTTAAAGAAGCTTAGAAAGAGAAAAGCTATTGATCCCCCAGCCACATTACAGAGACCAAGCTGGATGACCCCACCGAGAAATACCCCCCATCCAAAGACATAAATCATTTAAATAAAAAACAAAACAAAAAAAAAAACATGAACATTTGAGACAAATTATAGAAATCAAACTAGAAAAGGAAAGCAAAGTGAGGCATCACTTCTACTGAGACTACAAGCCTGAAGCATTATTACAGTACATGCAGCTACAAAAGCTTGGAGCTCATCTTGGACTCGCTGCGTCCTGGCCGACTACAGAACAATTCTCCCTTGAATTTGAGATGGACAAAAGGGGGCAGTGATAAAAAATGTTACAAAATCTTACAATTATTTCAGGAATTCTCAAAATACAAACATTTCCCTACAATGGACCCATGGTTAGCTTACTTTATTCCAAAGACACCAAAATAATGCTTGCATCATGGCTGATTAAAGAAGGAAGAGTGCCCTGTGAGTGTAAATATGTGTGAATGCTCACATTTGATTTCGTTTCTCCATCCCTCCTTGGTCTTTATAATCTGTAATCCTTCACTGACATCTCATTAGTGTTTGCATTGAGCACAGGGATACACATTGTCTTAATGCTTAACCAGTTAGATGACCATCAGGACAATCTCATTGCCTTGTGTGCTCCGTCAGTGATGCTGTTTGTTTCAACAATGATTTGAGACACAAATAATAATAGGGGTCCCGGTTGTGGTGTGCTGTCCTCCGCAACAGTCCTCCCATGCCGGACTCCTTCAGGTCAACCTGCAGTGTGTTGGCTCACGGCGATGGCAGTGTGGTGAGTGTGTACCTCCACAGAGGGCCTATGAAGGCTATGACGGGTAATTTCCGGTTGCTTGATTGTCATGAGCAACACTGTCCTTCTGTGGAGATACTGGGCCCTCATCCAGGACCGTCATTCTGTGTACCATGGTCCTGACATTTCAGTCACTCAGGTGTTCACAAAACCTATTTTATCATTTTCAAGGTTGAAAATAATTACACCAGGATAGTGTATGGTGACACAAACCACGACATTCAACAGTGACAGATTTCTTCTATCAAGTCAAACACGGAAGTACATTTACTCAAGTATCAAAGGTACTTGAGTATGGACTTTCCTTTTCTGCTACTTCATACTGTCACTCCCCTGCATTTGAGGAAAATATTGTAATTTTCATTCCACTACATTTAATTGAAAACTTTAGTCACTAGTTACTGAACAGATACATGAAATACTAATAATCAGATAAATGCTAAATATCAAAACTGATAAAATCAAGCCAGTAATCGGTAGACGGGAACCTCAGCTGGAAATAGAAGAAGAAATCTAGCGCTGTCTTTGATTTGACCAATTTTAAAGCTGTTCTTATTTTTATGTGACTTTTCAGTAAAGTTACTGTGAGAAATATGGGAAGGACCACTCGCATCAATGAATCTCAACAACTTCATGTTTTGGTTCATACTCACAGCCCTCATCAAGTCAAAGCTGTAAAACTCTGGTAAACTCACTGTACACTACTTGCCAAAAAGTGATCATATTGGAGATTTAGAGCCAAAAATCTTTCTTAAGACACTGGTGAAGCAAAAACAAAGCTGCCCCAAGAGGCCCCAAAAATTATTAATGCAGCTTTTTAATTGTGTTTCTGTCTACAGTCATCTATGTTATTGTTTTTCAATCTTAAAAATCATCAAATAGATTGCCTTATGTCCAGTGAGTTCATTCAATTTAATGAGTGCCTACGTAACTGAAATGTCAGGCTCCCACCACTATCACTGTATCAAGGACAGGACTCACCATGAACACACAAACCCCGATTTTAAAAAAACAGAACAAAATGGAATCAAAAGTTGTGGGATAGGCCAAAAACACCCATTTGCAACATTCCACACGTAAACATGTTCATTGGTAACAGGTCATGGTACCGTGATTGTATTAAAAAAAAATTACTACATGGGCTCAGAAGCACTTCAGAAAAATGTGGCCAGTGAACACAGCTTGTTTACAAGTGACTGCATTCAGTTTTTAAATTGTGTTTCACACACGTGTCCCAACTTTGTGAGAATTGTGGGGTCGTGTAACACCAACACAAACCAAATGCTGCCAAACTGTCTACAGACTTTTTGTTATCAAAAATATGCAAAAGTACAAACAGAACAATAAGCAAAACAAAATAGAAAAAAAAAAAAATATATAAAATGTATCACCTCCACTTCCCAGCGTTTAAGAATAACATAAAAGAGTAGAACCATGAAGATGTAGCATTACACAGGACCCACTGTTCGGATGCTTGCTGCACTGTCTCTCCACACTTATTTGCGTGAATTTGTGTAATAGAATAAAACATTTGAGAGTAAAGGATTTTCACACATTTTTCTTTTTTACATTAGCTACCACTGCACCCCCTGAAACGCAACTTATTCACCCTGAGAGCAAATTCTCAGGGAAACTGTGGCACCGTTCTGTAACTCACTATAAACCTGTAGTGTATTTACATGACTATTTACCAAGTAAATGACAGGTTCTAGCATTTGATCTAATTTGAAGTTCACCCTAATCAGAGTGGTGACTCTAAAAAAAAAAACAAATAAAAAAAAAAAAACAAAACAACAAATCATGGTAAAGCTTGAATTTGAAATAAGAAAGCACAGATAGAAAACTTAGTAATATGAAGAATATATTAGTCATAATAATGTGAGTCATAGAGAGAGTGTCAGAGCAGCCAGGTGACCCGTGGACTCATACTGCATGTAAAACAGCCAGTATGCTGACACGCACGAATGCACGCACACACACACAGCTGTAAACACATACTGTGCTGCCCCTCCTGTGTTACCTTACAACATATCAATCAGCACATTTGTACACCTAAAATATAACACAGTGAGCTGCCCAGACATACGCACACACATGGTGACAGTTGAAAAAGCTCCTCTTCAGTACCATGAAACAGGCAGGCAGGTCATAAAACGGTTGTAAACATTGTCCGCCATGCAGACCATGGGAATCAAACAGTGTCTGAAGTCCTAAAGTGTAACAGTAACACGTGTTTTATTCAGAGCAACCGGCTTCTACATTAGGGATCTTTTTCACAAAGAAAACAAAAGATAAGAAAATAAAAATACAGCATGATCTTGGTTGGTGTCCATGTTGACAACATGTCGACCCACCATCATGATCCAAGCGTTCCCAGTATGTTAGAGACTAATCCGGAGTTTCCTGCTAACATGTTTGCATGTAGTGTTGAGTGTCAGGAAACATCCAGCTCACATTTAGAGAAAAATGTGTGAATTTTGAGAGAGGAAGTAACACAATCTCCCCCTTACATATTTATGGTTGGATTGAAAAGTAATAAAGCACATCCTCGCTCGATGCAATTCACTCAGAGGTTTTGTTCCAACAGTCTTGCATGGTCTGGTTAGCTACCAGCTTATGGCAGCTAATGTTATAAATTACATTACAGACTTAGTTAGCCGGCTTTTTAATGCAACTAATGTTTTCATTTTCAGATTTGGCTAAATCTCACTTAAAGGAATGGTTTACCCAAAAAATAACGTTCAGTCATTACTGCTACTGCTCACAAACCATGCCCATGAAGAGTCAGGTGAAGTACAGTAGTTCACCAAACATTTCTGGAGTTTCCAAGCAAAGGGATTGTACCTTTTTCCTTACCAACGGAAGTAATTGTGGCTACATACGGCTCCTCTGGCGCCCTGAGATCCCCAATTGACTTGAAAAGACATTATTTATTTACAGCAGTTTTGCTGTTCACTAAGCTAAAAGTGATGGCGCACATCGTGTTTGAATCTTGACTCGCACTTCAAGGGTATACATAATTGCTTTTCAACTTCCCATCATCCTTGGGATAAGTAAATAATGACTGTATTGTTATTCCTGGGATAACTGTTCCTTCAAGATACTAATGATTTAATTTTACACCTTTGAGGTAATGGCAGTGGCCTATCACACAACATAGCGTCTGTTCACAGGGAGCACCATGGCAGCAGGTCTACAGGGGGCGCAAGTAGAGTCTTATAACAGTTATGCTGACTAAACACTGCTATTCACAATGTTTCAGCTCCTGTTTGATACCATGGTCTGTCTGGCTCTGTTAAGGATTGGGAGTTGAATGTGTTGTTATGCTGCAATAACCATATTATGAGTGAAAATATTCCCAAGGAATGTAAATGTTTTCACGTAAAGGTACAATATGTGAATGTTTAGTTTGAAACATTAAATAATCCAAAATCTAAAAGCGCGATGTCATGTCAAAGAAGTCTGTGAAGTTAGCATGCTAACCTGCGACCCCTGGCCTGAATAGCCTCTCCCTCTGGCGGCCCAACGCACCTGTGGTAGTAAACAACAATACTCCCCCAGTGCTCCATGCGTCCAGTCCAGACAGACTCTAGTCAGTTAATAGGACTACTAACTGCACTGCTAACTAAGCTAATTAGCTAACAGCAGTTACAGTTATTAGCAGTAAGTGGTGACTCTGGTGATATGCTGCCTCCTATTTGTTTGGACTATGACCTTGACAAGTAGTCAATTCCTACAGATTGCACCTTTAAGTGAAGCATTTAGGCATACGGTTCTTGTCTCAATTTGCACCCTACAGAGGGAAATTTTTTGCTTTCAGTCTGAACTCACCTCAACTTATTTTCGCACTTGTGTACTCTGTATGTTGAATTAATCTGGGACCGTCAATCACTATAAAACGCGTATGTGTAGAACTTGCGTGCTGAATAAGGTGTACGCAGTTTGTAGGTCTTCAAAACGTTTTTTTTTTTGTGTGTGTGTGTGTGTGTGTGTGTGTGTGTGTGTGTGTTTCGAGGTTTTGCAGTTTAATCACAATATGGCTGTTGTCATGGTGATCCCTCGTACAACTGATTGTGCTCAAACCAAAAACTGGGCTGTATACTGTATTCTGACGAGTGCACAAATCAGACATGCTTATAAGACAGTAGTGGCTCGCTAACAAGACAGCCACAGCGGTTTGTTAGCTAACAAGCTGACAATAACTACCCTCTCAATGATAGGTAAGTCACAGGTCCTCCAATATGGCCACAAGAGGGTATGTTACATCACCTGAAACCCCTCTGTACATGATGTACACTGTAAATCCTCAGTATGTTCCTGTGCATACCTTTATGTTTGTTATGTGTTGGAGTCCCACATGCACAAATGTCACACTGGCATACAGTAAGTGTGTATCTTTTAGGGTAAAATGCTTCTTGACTCACCAAGCATCCAGACTCAAGCAAGTACGCATATCAAGCCTCTATATTAATGTTGTAAACTGATACCGTTTCCCATCATGCATCAGCAAAACCTTGAGAAGTCACTTTCATGGATGAAAAAACATGCTATAAGCATTGCATCAAACCTTTTTTTTTTCCTCTGGTTTCATGTCCCAATACAATACCTCTTATTAGAAACATACCATATAGTATTAAACAGGCATTTAATCTCCCTATAAAAAGTGATGTGGCGACAATAGAAATTGTATCATATTATTTCTCTCCCCTTAGAAAGACTAGTTTAATTTATTTATTTATTTATTTTTTTTTAGAAAAAAAGACACTTGTTGAGGTTCCTGGGACTGATGTGGGAGCAGTAAGGTGAATGAACTGACCAAGAGCCTTTCAGGAAGGAGCACAACACAAGGACACAGACGGTCAGTGTAAAGGCCAGTCAGTAGCTTCACTCTCACTACTTAAATATTGTTTTCCGTTTTTTTTTTTTTAAACACAGTCACTAAAAGAATGACGATCCAACAGTCCCTGAAGGTTGAATCATTAAAAAAAAAAAAAGAAGAAAAATCATCATTACACTATAGCTAAAACAAATCCAATTAAAGGAGTGTGTGTCAATTGGCTACATGAAACAATTCACTGTAAATAAAACCCTCTGGATTAGTTCAACAGGGAGTGTTGGAGGAGCAGAGAGGAGAGGCCAGGCGAAATTCAACAGTCAAAATGTCGATCAATCGTGTTTGTGTTAGGTAGTGTGTGTTTGTGTGTGTGGGTGTGTGTGTGTGTGTGTGGGTTCGCCAGGAAGAAGAATACCTTTCTGGCTTTCTGAACTCAGTCCCCCTGCTTATCTCTCCCCTCCAGACTCTTTCTCTTTCATATCACTCCTCTGCTGTCGCTCTCCTCTACCGTCTTTATGCGCGTCGATCCACACAGCGCTCCTCTGGTGATTCATCCGTCCATTCCGCTGTCCTTTCAATCCTCTCTCAGGACTGCATGTTGTGTTTCTCAAGCAGCGCCATATCTGTAAACTCTTCATCTTTTCGTCGTCTGTCAAACCTCCGTGGCAGTAGAAAAAAAAGCCCAGGTGGTCGATCAATCTAAGGCTCCTCTTCTCCAGTGGCCACAGCCAATCGCATGGCCACAGACAGGTGGTCGGTGACACCAGCTAATTGGGTGACGAAACTGAACTCCTCCATTTCCTGCAGGTGAGGGAGAAAATAACTGTTTTCAAGTCGTCTTAATCTGACCTTTTTACCTTTTTTTTTTTTTTTTTTTTTTTAAATCTGTAGGATTTAAAAGTTTTGTCTTTCTGTCCACTTGAAGGCCACGCAACGCGCGAACACACCTGTTCAGTCATCGAGCAGACAGAGAGCAACGTTAGCATCGATTCGGGGCTGTGTATCTGGCCATTTAACTACAAGGTAACAACAACAAGTAAATGTATTTGTCATTATTCAACACAGGGTCGCATAATGGAAATCAAATTTGTAGTTTTTTCATGTTACATAGGCAACATGTTCTTACTCCTAACTCCTCCAATACGACAGTTTGAGCAGTGGCCTTAAGCTTCAAACTGGGATGCTTTAATTTGTACATGCAGGGATCCATGTTCAAGCAAGCAGTCAGTTAGACCTTCAAAATAAAGCTTGCTGACAAACAGTTCACATATCACTAGGTATCATGACATGACTTTTGGACAATTAGCTCTAGGGTTTTAACGTTGTGAAAGGGTTAGGTTAGGTTTATTTAGGCACAAAAGTACTTGGTTAGGTTTATTAAAAGATTTGGAATAAAATAACTTTACTGAGTTCTGTCAGTTCTCCAACCAGCACAGCTGACCTCCGGCATTGACGTTTTCTCGGTCTTTATACTACTGCACTCGAAAGGTGCTTCCAGAAATGATGCTACTGAGGGGTACCTTCAGTGTCAGGCCCAATGCGTTGGGAGTTAGAAACACATGTACAGTTATTTTTATACAAATATACACACAATATCGGGTTCTAAAACTGCCAAGTGCTTGACTTTTCTTGACCAGCTAGTCACTGAAGTTGTCCGTCTGCTGAGTGCTGCTGGGCACGTAGCATGCGGTAGGGTTGAACAGAATGTTTTCACTGAAAACTACATTTACTGACTGCAGGGTTTGGGGCTGGAAAACCAAACGCACGGGCAGAAATAAGCAGAGCTGCACTGCACTGCAAGTGTGCTTTCACAATACATGCAATAAACCTGACCCATTGTTAATGTTTGAATATGGTTTGAATATAATTCCCCCTATCTAACATCCACAACAGTGCTATAGAAAGGTGTAACAAATGCTTTATAACATGTTGAAACGTAGTCGTAGGCAGATTTCAGTTATAATTGCTGTATTTGCCCCCAACTATAACTCTGGAGGCTGGTGTATAAACAAGTATGACTTTTTTTGTACATTTTACAAGTCAATTCTTCCAGGTCAAACTCAGAAAAAAAACACTTTATGATTGATCTGGCTTATAGACTTGGCTTTTGTCACTAGAGAACAGCAGAGGGTCTTACCCAGGGTCAATCCACTGTAAATATAAAGCACATTATTGTCTAATATGGGTGCTGCCTCGTGTTTCCCCCTGCCTTGCATTCACACTTCCCTTCACTGGAACTAAGGGAACTTGTTCGAACCATTGTAAACAAACCCAGCACTGTGGAAAAGCATATCTACATACCTCATACTGTCAGTGAGTGGATATTTCTATCAATTATTACTACCACTACTATTGATGGAGTTGCATTTTTTTCTTCACTGATGATTAACATTTGATACATTTGCAGACATATATGAGCACCACTGGAGACAGTTCACTCAAGCGAAACCAAAAGCAGATCACCAAAAGTGAATATAAATCAACAGAGCGAAGATAAACAACACACGGGGAAAGAAAATGCCACAATGGTTTCAAGTGGTCTGAGGTTTGTTCATGAGGAAGCAAAATCACTTCATATGTCAGCAGTTCAACATGACAGTCAGCATCGAGTGGCAGATCACAGTAACTCAGTCCTGGCACAAGGTGGCATCAGGTGGCTGAGAGAGTCAGGCACAGACGAGATGTTCTATGTAAATGATGTGATTTGGTTTTCCAATCCTCTCCAATCCCTCACACAGACTGACAGCCATGACAGCATTGGCCTCATTCCTTTCCCTCTCAGTTTGTATTGCTGTGTTTCATTGTTCCCCCCCCCTTTTTGGTTTCATGTCTTTAAATCTTTTCATCCTTTTAAAAAGTCAAATATTCTCCTGTGGTATGACATCGTTTCAATGGCTGCCAGTTGCGTTTCACGTGGCTCACAAACACAGGCGTCTGGCAAGTTTGTTGTTAGAAAATGAATGAGGGCAGAACGAAGCAGATCGCTTCCCTGCTGACAAGCAAATGGCACACAATGCATCAGAGTTCTTGCACTTAGTTTCTCTCAACTGAAACAATCCTTTCACCCTATTAAGCAGACTTACAGTATTGATGTTTCATACAGCGTGAGATTGCAGAACGTGTTGGAAAAGGCTGCTAGTTTAACATGTCGAAAAGAATCTTTTTTTTTTCTTTTTCCTGCTGAGAGTTAGACTCAGCCTGGTGTCCTTACAGTAAATATAAAGCTGAAGCCAGGAGATGTAGCGTCAAGAACAAATTTTCAGGTATTTAACTTGAATACTTCCATTTTCTGCTACTTTATACTTCCTCTGCGCTACACTAACTGATACGTTTAGTTACTAGTTACTTTGCAGATTCACATTATTTAGTGTTTATAGGCTAATAGTGGTGTGCAGGACATTGTGCGAGAGGATGCTGCATCAGAGCCAGAGTGGCACATGTTCAAATTTGATAATTCATCGTTAACTTTTTTCGGCAATCCGACAGAAAAATCACAGATGCTTCCCGAGCAGGATCCCCTTTACACTGCACATCCATCACATCACATAACTTAACACAGCCTGTTTACGGCAGATAGTTTACAGCTGTTGAAAAGCTTTGTCCGACACACAGAGTTCAGGTATTGGAATTGATATCGGGAAAGAAAAATCCCAACATGTCTAATCTAAAGGTAGAAAAAATCCCTCTACGTCATGTCAGACAAAAACTGAATAAGTACTTTGTGAAACCATATATTGCTGTTTTGACATTTGTTTTTTTGTAGGATTGAAAAATGAGTTAACAAGCTGCTGGCTGTGTGCTTATTGGCGCTGTTGCTGTGATTTAGATTAGAAAATCACGGGACGGGATGGCGTTTTCATTAGATTTTTCTGTACTCCTCTACTGATCCATACCAGTTTCCAGTCCTGCTGCAGGCCCTCGTCGCTGTAGAGGATGTAGTCGATCCGCCGTCCGTTGCCCTTCAGCGGGATCTTCCTCCCCTTCTGACTGCTGGCGGGACACTGGCTCTTACTGGGAGGGAACACCAGGTACTCCTTCCTACCCTCCTCGTTCTCCATCACTCTGACAAAGACAAAGAAGATGGGAGAGGATAAGCAGACTGGAGTTTAGACACTGAGACAGACGGATGCACAGGGGACGAGGGATATACTCTTGAAGTTGCATTATTTGAGTCCAAACAAATAAAATAAGCCATAAAACAACAGGATTTGCAGAAAAAAAAATGTTCCCATTTCTATTCAGATCAAGAGCGAGTGCACAGGACCACAGATCATGGCATGTTAGGTCAGTAGTCAGCTCAGACTGGGACTTTAAGACACTTAAGAGACAAAAGAGAATTTCAGTCTAAAACAATATATTTTTCTAATGGTCTCTAATAATGATGAAGCCTACCCCATGTGCAAATTAGGTTGCCCCATGACACTTTTTTTGCAGGGGCACCATCACTGTGTCATGGGTTAAACAAAGCCTGAGGCGATAACGATTTGTTTAAAGACACGCAAACAAACCGCTGTGTTTTTTCCCTAAACCAGGGAGAGTATTGGTGCAGCAAGACATTTCTCCAGCAATGGCAAAGTGTTGTGGAGGTCTGGCAAGTGAGACTACTGTGTCCGGGACACCAAATGTGCCATCATTACAAACATGAAGAACTTCCATTTTAAGTATGATAGCAGTAGGCTGTAATCATAGTGCCATTACCCCGAGTGAGCAACTGTTGACCAGCCAGTCTGATCGCTCGTTTACGTGATTGTCCACCTCAGCACCCGCACTCAAAATGACTGGGAGGAATAAAATGTTCTCTTGATTTTATTTGAAAGAGGCCTCAGGGTTAAGACTAGGGCAGAGCTGTGGCTGGGGTAAGGTAGAGTAACAGGACAGATGTGTGTTTTTATACTCTATAGCATCAAGTAAGCCTTGTGTGAACTCATCCTCAACATGCCCCAGTAAGAATGTAAATCTCAACATTTGGAATCAAAGTCACTGCAAAGTCACCCTTAAGTGACAAGAACATGTCAGTGTGTGTGTGACTTACTTTTGTAAACCTTCAGGTGAACTGACCTCGTCGTCATAAAGGCCGCTGGGATCCAGTAAAGTACCTGTTTCAATGACACATTAAGACACATGAAAACCCCCCGCTGGCAGTTATTGTGAGATGACTTATAATAATACGTCATGGATACAGTATCAGTTTATTTCCCATGAGTCCCTCATGATAACCACCAAAGATGGAAGTGCTGTTTTGTCAGTGTGAACGGGTTGAGGTCTGGTTCGCCACATTTTTTTTTGGTAACATTCCGTAACAGACCGTTCGTTAGTCAGCAATGCTTTCTGCAGGTGAGCAAAAGCGTAAAAAAATATTTCTTTCTTCCGCATTCCTCATTCTTGCTTGACCCGCTCCCTGTATTCACTACTGGACAACACGCAGAGATGAGAGTGAGATTGAAATCCGGGTCATGTTTTGAGCAATCGTCACAAAAAATATTTCAGCAACACCACCATTATTTGCTGTACTGCGTTTTTTGATCGAGCGTATGCTTTACAGTTCCTCCCCTCGCTATAACGCCCAGCGTGGCTTTTTCAAGTAGAGCCGTGCTGTAATTCCAATTTGGCTCCTTTCAGTGTAACAATGGAGGCATCAGCGCACCTTGATTCGAGAGCATATATATCAGCCTTTATGTTCCTGAGACAGATTCACTGTCATCTACAAATATAACAGCCAGAGAGAGGCAGGCACTCAGAGATCTTTTATACAATGAGGATGTGAAGCCGTGGGCTGGATAATGTGCTCGAAATGCTCCATGTGAAGAGAACGCCTCTCTGAAGTTACTCCAGTCAATTCACAAGAGTTGGGAGCTCTTATGAAAAGAAGGCGTTTGATTTTTTTTTTCACAAGTCTAAGAGCAGGTTTTAGATTACTCAAACAAAGATGGTGAGGTGTTAGGCAGACTGACTGCTGCCTGTCTGCTGGGCTCCTCTCAGCTTGTCCGGGAAAGTAGAGCTAGACGACAGACTCCCTCCTCCAGGTGGTCAACATGACCTCAGTTTCTCTCCTCTCGTATATTCTGGCAGCACTGAAGCATTCAGTAAGTGTGGGCAGTAAAATGGATGTTATTTAGACCACAACTCCTGAAATATATGAGAAACCACAGTTACTGTACTGCTCTCGTTGCATTTTTCGGTTCGTGGTTGGTAAGTTTAATGCGCCATCAAACATGAACTCAGAGGCATTACCAAGCGATCTCTGATCAACAGCGATACATTTTCACCGAATCCTTTAATATTCACATCTTTCATCATGTGATTTCGCATTCGTGTCACTGGTGTTTCACTATGGAAGTGAAATAGGTAACAAAAGGGGAAGTCACGATCGTGTACTACCTCCTCGTGAAACATTCTCTAGACATAAAACAAGTGCAGCGGCACACCTTACACAAACTTCAAAATACATTTTAAATGCTAGACCTTACAAATGAAATAAATTTGTTAAAAGAAGTCTGTAAGTAAAGTTTCAAAGTAAGTGTTCATGGGACCATTCAAGAGTGTGCAAACTCGCCTCTGTCAGGCCCTGAGTGATTACTTGTTTTGGATGTATGCGCTTCTATAAACTTTTAGCCATGAAGTGGTCTCAGGCTACCTCTAATTCCCACGTGATTTGAATGCAGCACCGGCCCTGCGTGATGTCTGTGTTCTTTGGCAGGCTGGGTGGTCGGCAGTGGAAGATTCCTGGAGCTCTCCGATTTCGGCACATTTCATGAAAACCGTCGTCACACCATCAGGACAGCATCTGACAGCAGCGGGCAGTCGGGCTCTCTGCCTGCATGTTTTGGCTTACTATTGTATTCTTGTAGCTCTAATCTCCTTTGGATAAGCTTTATGAAGTACAATAATCTTTGCTCCCTTTCTTTCATCGATTCATTGATCCATTGCTCTTGTCTTGCCTCCCTCTTCCCCTGGATAGATGTGCACCTCCAAACAGGAGGCACAGATATTTCCCCTGGTTCGCTGCGCAAACTGTTCCTGTCCAAAATAAATAAGCCCTTCTCTCAACGAGCCCTTTCACTCCGTACAGCCCACACTGTCCCCGAAATACCGCTGGCCTAAATAACGCTTCACATCCAGACCAAAACCCTCCAGTCTTTACGTCACTAATGCCCATGTATCAGCACGCTGTACTGGGTGTATTTTAATTCACACAGAGGGTGCATCCTGATTTAGCCAGACAGAGCCAGATTATAGGCAGCTCTGCTCCTCATGCACTGTATGGATCAGCGCACTTCCTGAGTCACTGACGGCATGAGTGTATAACAACACCTGCATTTCATAGCGGAGTGTGTCACTTTTTGAGGATTAGTTTTTGCTGTTGATGCTGTTTTTGAGCCAAAAGAACTACAGTATATATGACTGTGTCTCTCGAGGAACGTCTGACTCTGCTTGCGTAGATCTGTGTGTGTGTGTGTGTGTGTGTGTGTTGTTACCCAGAGCCCATGGTTTGTCCTCCCCTGGCCCGAGGCGACATGGGTCCTTGTATTGGGTAAAAAGTGCATGCTGCTGCTCCAGCTTGTCCTCTGGAAAGAAAAAAAAAAAAAACAAGTGTGCACAGACAGTACAAATTTACCCACAGTCACAGTTTTATTTTATATATCACAAAAGATATGTTTCATTACTTACTTGTGAACACGGAGTAATTATTTAATAAACCTGAATGATCAGGAAATACAATATAGTGCAGCCTTCTCTGGATAAAGGTAATATGTACTTCTATCTGTGATTCTCACCAAAGAAGAGATGAAGAGGAAAGCCATTTTTTTTTTTTTTTTAATTTTTGATGCAGATTTGCTCATTTTAGTTCCATTATCAGTTAAAAAAAAGAAAAAGATTTAAGAGCATCAGTGAAGCATCAGTGAGAATTATCTTTTAAATCATGCTGGAAATAAACATGAACCTGTTTTTTGTATTAATTTCAATTTGCCTATAATACTACTAGAAACTTTCATTTTGTGGTGATCCCGTCACCCTCGCAGACAGAAGATGACCAGGGCAAAACAAACCAACTTTGTAACCATCAAAATACCAGAAAAACGAGAACAATTATTTCAATTTGAGACCGTCGTTGTATTTCTATCAGGTATTCTGTCAATGCAACTTGTACACTGTGATTTTGTTGTAAATAAAATTGATTTGAATTGATTTGATTTGACTTGTCCAACCTGGATAAGTCAGCATACAACCCGGGTGCTGGTTGTTTGTTGGTTGTTGATTAATGGCAGGTATGTGAAGAGAAAAAAACTGCTGTACAGCTCTTCATTACAACGATTCATTAAAGACAAAAAATAAATGTCTTTCACATTTTTTTTTCAATGATGCGTACATAAAAAGCAAAAATCCTTTTAACATCATGTTTTGTGTTACATTTTATGATAACGTTTTAATTTGTTTTTATTTTAGTCTTTTTCTTCTTTTTCTCTCACACGAACAGAGTGAAGTGCGAACAATTAAAACATGAAAAACAACTCAGGTAATCAGATATATTTGGTGAATAAAGCACGATCCGTGATGAGGCTGGATAACAGTGTCATGGAGTTTTGGGGAAAATTCACACCAATAATGCTTAGAGGAGTAAGAAATTAAGGTCATGACTTGTTAATTAGTGACCGTGATGTTAGTTCTCTATGCGAGAAGCAATACGCCTCCCATCATGTGTTGCTTATGCGTCATGTCATTTTACATTGTGCAGTAGTTTACAATCTAGCGCTCACACTGATGATAAAACTATGAATAATTAATCCGTTTCCACCATCCAAAGCCCCTGGCACCATGCAGCCATCCTTTGTTGGAACTACACGAGGTCTTGCACAGACTTCTATGGATTACACATTAAAGACAAGCTTCTTGGGTTACACATGTTATTTGTGTGGAAGGGACGCTGAAAGATGAAACCTCCATCATGTTAAAGGAACTGGCAAAAATGAAATGCACGGTTTGAAATGCAGTTTAGATGTGAGCCCTGATGACGGTGTACCTGAGGAGCAGTTATCAAAGTTGAGGTCTCCCAGGATGACATCGAAGGCCACCAGGTCTTCCAGCACCTTCTCCCCTGCAGGTGGCTGGGATGAGGACTGGCGAAACTCAGTCCCCCACTGGAGCAACAGGTCCAGCTGCTCGCAGCGTACGGCTGCGTCAGCTGGTCGACGGCGCGATGTGATTATGCGGAGCGGGGGGGGCAGGTGGGAAAAGGGGAAGAGAGGAAGCAAATTAATACAAAATGTCTGCCGTAAAGCCAGCCAACCATGTCTGAATGAAACTGACCTGAACTGATCTACCAGAGGGAGTGAGAGAGGGGCGGTCAGAGAAGGGGGGAGCTGGTCGGGGTATTATCAGCGTTAATCAGCATCAGTACCGTGACTCAGAAAATGTGACATTAACATACATTATTTTCAGATGATGTGACACCTCAGGATGTAATGCAATATGATATGATACAATACAAAATAAAAAAAAAATATAAATAAATAAATAAAAATAGATGCGTTATATTGAACAACCCAGCGCAATGTTACGGTCCAATCCACTCTCATCTGAAAATACACGTTTTCCATTTCGCAAGCAGTATGTCTTTTAAAATCTTTTTTATTTATACAGCCCAGGTCCTGTCTAAGGTTAGCATGCAGAGTTCAGGCTAAACATTGAACACTGAAACTAAATAGTAAAAGCTGTGTCATTCTGTATTTGTAAACACTGAAGCATCTTGTATTTTGAGTTGTAAGACCAAAACAGCACATTGCTTCTCCAGTCCTAGATTTCAAGGACAGACTGCACAACCAAAACTGTTACTTAGAATTGTCGCACCTTTAACTGCTCAGGGATGACGTCCAAACTAACCCAATTATCGCACCACTTGGCGAATGCCTCGGCCTGCTCGTCTCCTGGATCCGCACACTTAACATCCATCATAATTCATAACCGATTTTCTGTCAGTGCAACTTGTAAACTGTGATTTTGTTGTTCTGTTCTGTACATGCGTCATCTATTGCATGTCTGTGCGTCCTGGGAGAGGCACACCTCCTCTGTGGCTCCTCCTGAGGTTTGATGTTTTCAGTGAGCCAGTTCAGTGAAACAGTTTTGATAAACCCAGACTACACCGAACTACAGACAAAGTTGGCAACGAGCTGGCGACGCCGCGGAGAATTTAGCAGTTGAATAAGCTATTTATTGATTAAGATATTTCCCCCTGTAGTTGTTGGAGGAGAGTGAATAGCTGATCAGACGATATAAATGCCACTGCTGCTTTGTGTCTGTTGGATGTGTAAAAAGGCTACTATGCATTAGAGTGACATCATTTAAGAAGTCTCTCTCTGGTGTATATTCATTTTCTGATGACTAAACGTAAAAAATAACCCTAAGATGTACGCGTGTAGCTGTATGATCATAGTTTGTAAGTTTATCATCACGTTGCTAATATTAGTCAGATAATGTTTAGTCACTTGTGGTGATAATTTGCCTTGGCAGCGTGTACCTTCTCTCCTCTCTCCTGCCAGTAAATCTGATAAATTGGAGTTGGAGAGAGATGGGAGGAGGTGAACAGAGGGAGGCGGTAGGTGAGAGCCTGTGAGAGAGAAATAACAGCTGAATAGTGGAGAGTGTGAGAAACAAAGAGGTGTCAAGATATTGGTGTGTGAGTAGGTGGCTTTGGCTTTGATTACGCTCAGCTCCGGTTCAAGTACAATGTTTTTTTTTGTGTGTGTTTTTTGTGTTACTGGATTACTTAGAGATGGCTGAAGCTGCGGGCTGTGGGGGCGTATTTGCTGTACATTTGCCTGTGTCAGCTCGACTTGCTATGTGTGAAAACTTTTTTTTTTTTTTTTTTTTTTATGTGAGGACTACTTGCCTGGAAAAAAATTGGATGGTGCATTTTTAGAACTGAATAAAATAATAATTTATACATTTGTAACTCAACAAACAACGTATTGTAAGTGCCAAAGTAATCAGTATGATTAGTTATTCAGACCAGCTCCGTACTCACGTCTAATAAAGCAACGCCGCCATCAAGCATCAGTTGCCGTCAGCAACATTAAACGCGTTTACCGTTGCACTTAAGCAGCCATTGTCAATTCTCGCCTTTGGGAAATTCCAAGTTTAAAATAGGAATTCCTCCTTGAATAGATAACAAGGTGGTAAATACCAACGGGGGAATTTGGCCACGTTCACATGAATTGTGATGATTCATTTCAACACAAATGAGTGTCTCATGTTCGTGGTAAATACATTGTTTCGTAATGATGTTAATTACTATATTTGGTTACGCCTTAATAATGAGAAACATTGCCGACAAGCTCAACCAGTGTGGTCAACATGGATCACATCTATAGAGTTCTTACATTAGTCCACATTGTTTGATGTATCGGCAAGTATTCACCGCGATACTGAATTTAACAAACATTAAATTAAGTGTTCCTGTTAATGGCGACTGCAGCTTCCATGACAATAGACTTTAGCATGAGTGAAACAGTCACAGCTTTCTATTGAATGGTCAAACAGTCCCTTCTTAAAGGGGACACAGTGAGTATCTCTATCAAATCACTTTATTTTGGATTCAAAAACCCGGGCTCTAAAACTAAAGCTGCATCACACACAGCTTATGTTGTTCATTTACACAGATCAGCCAAAATATTAAAACCTCTAACAGTCAATAACATCGATCATCTCTTTGCATTGCAAAGTTTGAATAGGTAACCCTTTGTCCTGACATCCATGCAGATGACTCTATACACGCACCACCCATCCAGGCACAGTTGCAGACAAATACACCCACCCATGGCACCGGCATCAAAATGTCAATGGCCTCCCAAACAGGTAAAATACAACCTCCTCATCACAAAGCCTGGAATGGAAACTTGGGAATGGCCTGAGGAATGTAAAAAAGAGCTCAAGGCATCAGCCTGGCCTCCAAGTACCCCACATCCCAACCTGATCAAACAACTATGGGACGCACCGGATCAAGAGCCCCATCTCTCAACCCACGGCACTCAAATGACCACTGCCATCCCGAGGTCCTGTGTCCATACTTTCACAGGTCAGAGCCAAGTTTGAGCCATGGTGTTGCCGTCATGGATCTGACTTATGCAGGCATACAGACAGCTGTTTAGTGGAATTGGGATATTAGGAATTTGAAGACCAAGTTAAAAGCTTAAGCTTGCGGCCACTCAGGCCATTCCTGAACAGTTTTTATAGTGTGTCAGAGTGCAAGAACCCAGCTAAATGAAAGATTTGGACTTAAAACTGATGACGTGTAAGGTAAATACAGACAAAATGTGTGTCAAAATGTTGTCTGATCTTTCTTTTTGATACGAAACAGGTTGTGTATTGTAGTTTTGCTTCATCAGCACCTTTCTGCTCTATCGTAGTTCTCTGCCATGCTCTTTCTGCTGTAGCTTTTCGTGTCATCACGTACAGACTGAAATACACACACTTTGCTGAAACCCTTACTACTGCTGCTACTACAACTGATGTCACGACCAGCACGCCAGCTGTTACGATAGGTGTGTAGGAGGAGAAAAGCACACACAAATCTAGAAATGTCTGGCGTGCTGCAGCTGCACATCGAAGCAACTCGGAGACTGGTGTGATACAAATCAGAGTGAGGTCAGATGAGGGGTTATCGTCAGTGTGGTATTAGGTTGAGCATATTTAATCACACGACATCATGTAGCTTGCAGTAATTCAGGAAAGATTACACATGAACAACTCCAGAAAATAATCAGGTCTCTGTGCTCATCCCCCCTTTTTCCTCCCTGTTCTCTCTCTGTCATACCCCTACATCCACCTCCCCTCCTCCCCCCTAAAGGCTTTATGTTTGATGTATCTTTAGAAACAGCCCTGGCACTGCTATATATAGACCTGTGAGAAGCGTAGGAGGAGCCCAGAATAGTAGGCAAAGGGGGGAGACGTGTCTCTGGTAAAAAATGAGGGAAGCATCGACCGGAGGCTTTAAATAGGGCTGTGACGCCTTAAACAGCTTGAGCCAGTCGCCATGGGAACGGTAGGAGGCACACAGGGGTCTCGATGCGCCCATTTATCAACTATCTATCACACACACACACACACACACACACACACACACACACACACACACACACACACACACACACACACAGGCTGTGTGTGTAGAAGGATGGCTGCAGTTATCTTATCTGGCACACTAATGATATTAATATGTTTATGTGTGCATGTGCTTGTGTGTATATATTTATTTGACTGACAGAAAAGAGCCACGGACAAGAGTTCGGACAGTAGAGAACGTGTAACTGTACCTTCTATGGCGTGGAGGTGCGTACACGTGAGATATCCCACAACCCTTTGCTCCTGATGGGAGGTGCCCACGTGAACCTGCAGGGGACCAGAGACAGACATGACATGATGCCACTCAGCCAAGTTCAAACGAGCAACACCAAAGCATACTCAGTACATGTGCAAGTGTATGTAAAGCATTGGCAGGTGACAGCGATGACAGTTACATCATACACAGCGAGGTGAAACTTTAGGATCCCCGGGGAGAAACTCAGTCATTAGAGCAGTGATTTTTTATTACAGCAGTTAGCAGGGTGAGCTAGGTCACAGCAGCTGGGCCAAACGGTGGATGAAAAATATGCACTATATGAAAATATATATCAACACATTGTATTCACTGAAGTAAAGAGGAGTTAAAAAGTAAAAATGTATTGCAATTTTGACTTCCATACCTTTTATGTTCCAGCTTTTAATTAGTAGAGCTGAATCAAGAAAACGTTCTTATTATGACTAGATTCATCGTAATTATGATATCCCTGTGCTGTCATAATCATTTTCAATTATCAAAATTATGAGGAACACTCTTATGTTGAGTAGATTGTGTCAAAATAAGCAACAATCACACAATAAAGAATTATGAGAACCTATATCCCGTAATTCAAACCTGTAATTTGAGGTCTGCAACTGGAAAATGAAGTGGACAAATAGGAATCAGGCTGGACAAACAACGGGAGATCAGACAAGGGACCCGTCTTCACCTCAGTGTTGACCGTGTTCTGAGCTGACAGGGTGCAGGACTACAGCGGGACGGGGAGAGGTGGACTCTGTGTTCATGTCGTTGATGCTGGGCGCTCGCATTCAGCCAAAGTTGATGGACTGTGTTTATCTGATGTCAAACTTTTAAAATGAAGATACTGACCATATTATCATCACCATTTTGCTGCTGCTGTTTACATTCACCCAAACCTAAAACATCTATATCTGCACAGATGTCCTACGTTTGTGTAGCATGAAGGACTTACACATTGTTATTTTGAACCCTGCAACCCTGTGTGGTATGCTGAAAATGAACTCACCTTGAGGATACTTAAATGGTTATAATCATATTAAAATGGCATGAGCACAAGTTAAGGCTCCAATAATCACGACGCAATTATTTCCTAATTATGAAAAAAAAAAAAATGTGACCTCATGATTGCGAGATTACATATCCTGTAATTCTAAAAATAATTTTTCATAATTATGTGGTTATTTATTCATTATGAGTGATTGCTGAATGCAGAGTGCTTGAGTAAAGCATACACTGAGTCACAGAGGATTATATCTTATGTCTATAAAAGGATCCACATTCTTTGTAAATTACAAATGCACACATGACTACAGACAAAAAATGGCTCTCAAATTAAAGAACAGCCTGTGAATAAAGACATAAATGTGAAATGAAGCCCAAATCAAGTCTCTTGTACCGAATTTCACTATCACATTTAAAATGTGTACGTATTTTTATTTTTTTTTATGTATTTACATACTCCCCGTTCTCCTACACTGATTGTGCTCTGATAGCTGATTGCAGGCTGCTGCAAACTGCATGTATTTTGCTACAGTTGACTGATGTTGCTAAATAAGGCCAATGCAGTGAGCGCTGCTGGAGAGCTGCTGTCTACTGTGGGCTCTGCTGTCTCTACCGATCAGCATCCGACATCCAGATGAGAATTTGCCTCTGTTCAGTTTCAGACATACAGGAGCACTTAGAGAAAACATTTTTGCTGTGAATTATTAATATCTATTATGAAACAATTATCATGTGGGCTACAGAAACATCCTATCTTACTTTACGATAATGTAGCACTGGGTTCTTAATGTTTCTCTGCACTTTACAGAGATCACCTGTCCATCGAGCAGTCTCCAGTTTGGTCTTCTTTTGATTTATTTTTGATTAAGTGGCAATTTTTAATTGTTATATTCAGTGTTTTATGCGTTGTATACCACTGCTAATGCTAAGTACCCAGCTGCACTCCTGTGGATGAACTATAACACTTAACGGTTAGAGGAGTGACTATGTCCGCACATCCGTTTGGTCAGGACTGAAATATCGAAACAACTACAAATGGATTCACGGTTCCTGGCTCCCAGAGAATTGGGCCCAGTGATTATAGGGGTCTCTCTGACATTATGGTTCAGAGCTAAAAGTCTCAACAGCTACTAAATAGGCTGCCATAAAATCTGCTGCAGGAATCACGTTGCCCTCATGGTGAATTGTAGTATTTATAATCAGCATCGTGAAAGTGACAGAATACTGAGGTTAGAATGTAGCTCAACACACCATTGTGTCTAAGTACATCCTCTCTTAGAGCGCATGAAGGTGGGTGTCTGTAGGCTTCAAGCAGGCTCAGTTGTGGTTTGTTTGGCATATGAAAGCAAGCGGACAACCATAGGATCTTTGATAATAGGTACGTAATATTAGACGGATTTCAAAAGCTGAATCACAAATAAATCCCGCTGATATGCATGTCAGCACAGGTATTTTCCCTGATTAATATGCCACAAGCTGTTAAAACTGCTGTCCTGTGTACAGTACTGCTCCATTTACCTTCTCAGTTCATTAAGTCTGGCAAAAGGTGTGACAGTGAGCCCACAGTGTGCTGCCCAAATCACTACTGTACAAGAGACCTCCTTTACGTCCTGCCTCAACCTGTTAGTCATTTTTCATTACATGATGTTGATTTGCAGTCTGATAATACCAATAATGTTAACGATCAGTTCATTTTTCACGAGCTCTTTGTGACACCACAGAACACAAATACACATCAGAAGCATTACAGTGCTGCATCAGCTGCAGTCTTTTCTCACGTGGGTCATGACGATGCAGGATAGATATCACCCAAACTCTTGAATCACAGAGTTGCCGTACAGGCTGCATGAGTTCATGTCTTGGTTTGGACAAAAAGAACTGAACTATAGCTGTGAGAAATGTTATTGTAGATAGCTCTGATTACGGTGACAAAATTCAACAGAATGTATCACATATTGTCATATTCTGAATTGCCTGCATGAAGTTTCGTTCCATTAAACAATAGCATGTGGAAACAAAAGCATTTTTCGGATATGAAAATGGGGTCAATTATTATTAGAAGGAAGAGAAAATGTTGCATTTTCTCTCCTGACATTTGCGGTCTTGACATTTTACACCGCATGACGAATGGCCTGCATGGTCACAAGGGTATGAAACATTTCCTAAAAACAGAAAAAAAGGCTATTGATAATTGTAAACAAACGATAAAAGAGAGGTAGCACTATTCTACAACAATACAGTCGACAGCCGGCTTACAGATGATATATTTGGACCGGAGTGGGTTAACACTCCAACGCAGTCTGGTCAACAAAACCAAGCGAAGTGAAGAGAGAGTAGATGAAAAAACGCCATTTGTTTGGAGTGTTCCTCCTTTATAGGTGTGCTGTTCGTCGTATGTGCAATGGTACAATTAAAATGAGCGAGCGATAATCTACACGGGAGGTATGCCGACTAAATCACCGTGAGCAAAACACGGAGCTGAAGATTTTATTTTTTCAACATGTCCTCATACACTTTATACATTTTTCAGTGCTTCTTCCTGACCTCAATTTCTCCATTCCCAGAGCAGCAGAGTGTAAGCAAAGCTGAAATAGATTGAGCATCATTCAAGATTTAATCAGACACCTTTAGCATCAGCGCTGAGAAGTCCTTCAACAACACAGAAACGAGACATGGAGCGAGGCAGAGGCTGCCAGCTCTGAAGTACTGGTGGGTGGATGCAGACTGATGAGGAGGAGGACGAGGAGGAGGAGGACGAGGAGGAGGAGGAGGAGGAGGAGGAGGAGGAGGAGGAGGAGGAGGAATAAAGGGTTGCAAAGAAAGGGAGATGGTGATTGTAGAGCAGTTAGATTAAAGTGGGGAAGGTGTCTTTGTGGAGTGGATGCATAACACAAAAACTGAATACACCTGTTGTGTATGTATGCATATAAATACATCTAATTAATCACAAGATTTATAATCAATCAACAGAACTTAACTGCACATATCCATATTTGCAAAAGGAATTTCAAAATGGAATTTGGTGGGTGGGTGAATCAACGAATAAAGGGACATTCACGGTCGGTGGCTGAGCTCAGAGCAGACAGCTGTTAGCCACTGAAGCAGATGGAAAGTTTGGCAGCGGACTCGTCTAGTGGCAGCAAATGTACAGTACAGGTTACAGTTTGCCCACAGAGGACCTCATGTTTGAGAGACACCAATCGCTATCACAGCTAATATCCATGCAATTTGTATCCATGCTGATATCCATGCTACTGCTATCCATGCTAATGAGGTTAATCATGATATAATGGCAGTCTGGTGGTGATGGTATGACGTCCGACTACATTCTTGGTTTGAGCAAACTGTAAACTGTTAGACAGGAAGAAAACACAGCAGCGTTTAGTCATCTGCCTCCATCATGTTTACAAAGCTAAGGTAGAATGTGAAGGGAACACTGGTTTCTTCATGACAAAGGATAATATAAGCCCATCAGCGTCAAGAGTTAAAAGTAGAATCTCGCCCACTAAAAAATGTTCATGAATTTCAGAATATCTCAGTGTTTGGTATGTTCCCCCCTTCTGCTCCATAAATGTCATGCACTTGAGCTGGCACGGACTCCACAAAACCTGACTCATGTTATCACAGCATGGTTTGACAGTGTTCCACAAAGCTTCTGGTGATGTCACAGTATGGTTTTCTCAGTCTCCCCAAGTGTCCCCACATATGTTCCCTGGGGCCTGAGATCAGATGACTGTGGAGGGAGGTCCATGACAGTCAGGACTCCTTGGTCTTCAAGTAGTTCTTGTAAAAACTTTGAAGTGGGAAGACATACCAAAAACTATATTGTTCTAGAATTCATGGACATTTAGTCTGTAAGTACTTTGACCGGTGCTGTCAGGCTTTTTGACCCTACTGTATGCTGTGTGTACTAGAAAATGTACAATATAGACTTTTGCTGCTGCAACACGATAGTCACTTAAAATGCCTTTTATCCATCTGCTGTTCTAAAAGCTTGCTGGTGGGCGAGGTTTTTTTTTTTTTTGCCAGGAATAATCCCCTGCCCAGGAAAATGGGACTTTGTATGTTTTGTATTTAACAGGACAGCAGCTGGCCTTTTTGTGTGGAGTTTACATGCTCTCGCTGTTCCTGCATGGGTGTCCAGAGACATGCAGGTTAGATCAACTGGCAACCCTAAATTTCACAATAGTTAGCATTTGTCTTTAAATATGTGTTGGCCCTGTGACGGAACAGGGATTTGTCCAAAGTGTACCCAGACTGAGATACACCAATTATAATGAATAATAATGGATGGATACGTGGATGAAGAGGTAGAGAATTTGAAGCGTTTGGCAGCATTTCACCTGAGTAACCAACAACTGCTGCTCCTTGCTAGCTATCCTTGGCTGTAGCTAGCTAGCGTTATCTAATTAGCACATGGCTCACTTGGAGCCATGGAGCCAGTGGCATGAGAATTTGCCTGGACTGGGACCTCAGATCCCAGGAGCAGCTTAACAGCATTCGTCAGCCGAAACCGGTTCTGAACACAGCCTCCAAGACTGACGGAGGTCAGCTGAAGACGGGGCATTAGTGCAGCCGCCCTGACCAGGACTGTGATATCAGGGCTGAGAGGACATGGCAGAAGGGGACAGCAGAAGCATGCCGCCGCCGAGGAGCGAGAGAGAGAGTCGGTCATCAGCAGCGGTCAAAGCCTGCATGAAGAGTCAGAATATTTTCACATCTTACTCAGCGACTTGAGGATGTATTTCTCCCAGACTGGAGGTGACTGTGGACAGACAAGCCCTCTCAGCCTGTCTGAGCCTGTACAGTGGTTGTCCTGTGCAGTCCTCTGATGCTTTATTTGAATATGCTGGGAGACACGGCAGTAAGAACATCTTGGGTAGTGTAGTTACTGTTTAATTATCACACCCTTTACAGCATACCATTATAAAATTCAATTTTTGACAATCAGGGATTTCTTTGTCCAAAGCTTGACCATGACTTATGATAACACTGTATTAATCATTATCATTATAAGATCCAGGGTTCCAGGCAAGTCCAAGCAGCAGAGTCCAATAAGTCAAGCAGAGTGATTGGTCAGAAAACCAAATCGGTTTGGAAAACATGCCCAGTCAACTGTCCGTGTCAGAGCACCTTATTTGAAGAGTGCAAAGTGAATGCATCTCAAATGTCTGTTGCAATCGCCTTTACTGTGAAGTCACCGATTTCTTGCCTCGAAATGAATCCAAGTTTATGATTCGGCCTCTTTTATGCTCTGTTTTCCTCCCGCTGCTGAGGGAAATATTTAGCCAGTTTGTGGCTTGATCCTAAATGTGCACCAGCTACATGCGCTTTCTGTCTGTCCTACAAGCTTTTCACTGAAACAGCTGTCTGCTGCTGTTTGAAATGAGGTTGATGAAACTGAACCTAAATAGTATATTTGTGGGCTGTAAAATCAAAACAGTGAGCTAAAAGATATTAAAAGATGCTGTCCCCCTTCAGCTGAGAGAAACTACAGTCCGATGATGATATTCTGATATGATCTTGAGAGAAAATAAAAATACAATGAAAAGCTTGTAAAGGAAGACTAACTTTCAGAGTTTTATCCAACTGTTTTGACTTATGGCTGCTCCCTAATCCTTCCACGTTACCCCCAGTGACTTAGGTTGCAGTGACTTAAAAACATCTGTGTTGTGTGACGCGCATTCAGTCAAATGAATGTGCATAAATTAAGGTTAGTTAATAACAAATATAATGAAGGAAGAACTCGGCATTAATCTCTCTGGTCAATTAACTGCAACCTTAAAGCACCCCTCTGCGGAGGGGATTTTCATTTAGACAAATGGAGACTGATTGCCAATAATGCGATGGCTGTTTTGGCTTGGTATCAGTGCAGAGCTCCAATAAAAAATCCCAAAAGCCACAACAAAGCATTAGCCTAATTAGCTTGACTTCTATACCAAACGGCTCACTCTGTAGACCAAAGTACAGTAAATACATCTCACAGCAGAGGACACAACGATTTGAAATTCAATTGCTCTTAATGGAATGAGTGTTTTGTAAGAATGAGTGGGCTCGATGCACAGAAGGAACTTGTCCAATTTTGTTAAATGCACTATTTGCTGGTAAATTCAATTTTCCAATAACACTCTTTAAGATGTGAGTCGATAAAGATTTTTGACACTGTGTCGGTTTGCTGATAACCACTAACCTGATCAGATGCCAACAATCTTTATATGTCTTAATATTCAACATTCCAATACGTAATGGATATCACATCTTAAGGAATAATTTGACATGTGGGATATAATGGACTGCTTTTGATGCTGAGAGCTGGATGGCAGGATTGGTACCACTTTGTCTGGTGAACATGAAGCTAGAGAGCCAGGAGATGGTTTGGTTTGGTTAGCTTAGTGTGAAGACTGAAATCAGGCGGAACTGGCTGGTCTGGCTTTGTTAACAGGTAATAAAAACGCAGACAACCATCACCTAGAGCTCACTGAGTAACACGATATATGCTGTTTTCACAACTTTACAATAACTGAAGTGTAAAGTCTACGACAAAATGCCTGCCAAGAAACCACTCTACCACTACCGCCACCACTCACGCAGCAAGAAACTGAATAACTCATCATCAGTATTTAAAAGCACATTATGTGATTTCTGCCAGTAGTAGTCTCTCTGCAGAACCTACTTTCCGCAGGGATAGATATGCACAGTCACATCGGACTATGCGCTCATTTATTTTCATTCGTGTTTATCAACCTGACTGCAGCAGCGAGCAACTGGACCTCCACTGTCCTTACTGCTAACGCACAATAAAGTAATATAATGTTAGGAGGCATCTGAAATTGGCACAGCAGCCTGATGCGGCAGGTATTTTGCATTGTTTAAGTTGTCTTAAACAAACGACGCCCTTGTCCCATAGTATTATCATAGAATCAGCGCTAACAAAGTGGCTCCGCTAATTCACTCACCAATACATTTAATTTTACTTTAACTTCTTTAACCCCATTATTTCCCCCCGAAGTTATAGCAACAGGCAAATACATTAAAACGCATCATTAACTGGAGGAAACTTGTAGATTCCACTGAGGTTGAACGTTGTTGGAAAAATTCAGGGTAACATAAGTACACAACTCAACAAATGAGATAACAAAGGCCTCGTCATTTTAGTGTAGATCTATCTCACTACAAACCAACTTCACTTAAATGTTAGCAGGAGTAATAACTGGTTAGCCAGTTATTATCCTCTAAACTTTAGTCTGTTAAAAACGATAAAAGCAACATTAAAGCCCGCGTATTTGTTTTTATACATTAATGACATTCAAAGGTTTATTTCTCAGTCTGGGTGAATCTCCCCACAGGGATCATAAAAGTTTAATTTAATCATCTTGTCTTTTTTTTCCCATCTCTTTATCTCTGTCTCATTCTTTTCCTTTTTTTCCCCCCTCGCTTCTCCTATCCCTCTTTCTTCTTTCCCCTCTGCTTTTCTCTCTATCTGCATTAATATTTCAGGGGCTTATCTATGCTTCAATAGGTGGGTATGCACCCTGAAACTGACAAAGGCCTGAGGGGATTCTCGTGTGTGAGCGTATGTATGTGTGTGTACGCACTCATGCATACAAGAAAGAGTGGACTTTGAATGTGTATATATTATCCGTGAAGAAGATGAGGTTCAGATGATGAGGTTCGGATGATGAAGACACTCACTGGAGAAGGAAAGCCTTGACTGGAAGCTATTTATACTGAAAAGAATGTTTTGAGCTCCTGCTCAGTCTGAATAAAATTCACATTAAATCAAATTAACTGCATTTCATTAAGAATACATCCGCGAGTGAGTCAGTATGCAGGATATGAGATGCTGAAACTTCCCAGGACTTCCCCTCATCACAGGGCACTGGGACAAAAGTAAGCGGAACTGAAATGAGCTGTGAGAAATGATTTCACACTGCAAGCCAACCACACCAAGATGAGTTATAAAAGCCTCATTATGAAACATCCAAGGCTGCTGTAACTAATTGCCTTAACTTTACCATCAGACAAGAAGTGAACCGAGATTTCACCTCGCGTTATTCGCATGAGTTTGATTGCTTTACTTGAAAAATCAAGCAGCCGAATTGTCGTGATGACAGACGGGCGGCAGAGAGCGGCAGGATGACCGATGAGCAGTGGTTTTGCCGTTCAGACCAGAAGAACGAAACCAGACAGTCTTATATTTCTGTCTTTGCAGTGTGAGCCTGGCAGCAGTGTTGTCTTTAGAGAATGTGGTGTGGTTAAAGGGCGTTTTGCTGTTGTAAATCACAGGCAGTGCTAAAGATTTACTTGGGACTTGATATAATCCTGCCTGTGGCTAGATAGCCTCAACTTTACTATGTTTAGCAATCTGTTACCTAAATACACATTATGTGTATTTTCAGCCTCTCAGTTCTCTCAATCAAAAAAGACCTAAGGGTTCATAGGAGTGGCTGTTTTCCCGGTTCTCTGCCAACAAACTACCATTCTGGATAGAACTCTATCCCTGTTCAATGAATGTCTCAATTGTTTCTCAAAGCTGCATTAATTTCACTTTGTCATTTGAGACACGTTCACGATAAGTCTTAAGTCACAGGAGACCATTTAGAGACTTAAGTCAGTTTAGAAAAGATCAAGCCGAATTGAGGGTCAGTATGTTCAGTTGGTTCAGTCAATACAAGTCCAAATCTGAGGCTGAATCCCATTTCCACGAGACAACTCATCAAGACCCTCATTTGTCATCAGTATTTTTTAATGGCAATTATGTGTGAGTATTTCTGAGAAAAATGTCTGCAGCTGAGCTGATTTCTCTTTGCGTTGCTGTGCCGATCCTGGTGTTATCACAATGCTGTTTGCCATTCCACCGGAAATTTATTTCAATATTCTGTATAACTTGAAAGTTTATGATTAGACTGTTGACAGCAAGTCCACTGTTAACAAGCCGGGGTTTCTTATTAGGCTATCACAAAGACAAAGCATTTTGACGTAAACGTAGAAGTACAGTTGGTAATCGTGCTGCTCAAAGAGAAAAGATACTGTATTTTAGGCACCTGTATTGTGTACTGTTACCCTGATCAAAGTTTTGCATGAAAAGACGGACTGAAACCCCTCGGGCCCTAGACAGTTAAGCAATTTGTGTCGATAAATTGAGTTGACCTTGATAGCGAACAGCAGTCCTGTTGGTCATCTGTTGGCCAGGGGTGAGTGGGGAAATTCTGCCATTGATTTCCATTCTATCCAATCTAGATTGGAGTGTGTCCCCCGTCTGGAAGCCTAATCCGTAGTAATGCATTCAAACAGTGTATTTACACACACACGCGCACACGACTCTTCAACCATGCACTTAGTAGTTCGAAATAATTATAAGAGGGGATAAATGTTGAGACTGAAAAGCTTTAATTACGGAGCCAGAGCTGGCTCTCTCTTCAGGGAGACATTTTTTAATTAATATTCTATCTCTGCCTCGCTCTCCCTTTCTCCCCCCCTCTCTCTCCAGTGCATCACTCCGCAACAAGAGACAATTCAGATTCATGTTGCTGACCTGCTGCTGCTCTCCAGGTGAAAACATCCATGGGGAAATTATGAGAATGTGTGTGTGTGCCCTGAGTACGATTTGCCAGAGGCTAAATTTCTAAAAGAGGAGGAACTTTTAAATTGTTTAGAATTGAAATAAACCGGTGTGAGAACAATAGTGTAGATTGCTGGAGGTTGATTTTTGACATCATGGGCTCATCCGGTATCAAGTTCAGTTAATCGTAATTTTAACCATTAATCATACACCGCGTACAGTACTTTAACTCCAAACTGAAGTAAGGTAACATAGAGGAATACAGTGACTCTCATAAAACACACCATACTGTAAAAAAATGTCAATTTAATGTACTGCCAGAGAAATAAGAACATTCTCACACCAATCTTAGCGTTAGACGATAGTGACTAATTTGGCAAAACCGAATCATGTTCAGTAATATAATGCTAATGTGTTAAAATGTCCACTGTCTACACATCTGTTCAAGGTACATCTGATTAACGTCACGGAAAGGTTAACATTAAGTTATCGGTTATGAAACAGTGTCATTTAGTTACTGATGCCTCTGTATGACCCAAATAAACAAGCAAGATCATCCGCAGATTGGCTTTTTCTTCAAAGTTATTCATAGTATCTGTCACTGGGTCATATTTCCTGACGAGGGAATGTTGATCACTACAGTATTCTCAACAAAAGTACTAGCTGTAGGCTGTAAACCTAGCTGAGGTGTATGAATGGCACTAAAGTGTTTCACCATCATTACTTTAGTTATTAATCTTACGTAGTCACAAATTAATGCAGTATCTTACTGGCTGTGTTTGATAAAGAAAAAGTGTTCTAAAAATATGCTGTGTTTTTCTGTCAACTGCATCCAGATTAAATGCACAGGATGCAGTGGCGCTAATACGGCTTTTGTCCACAGGCGCTGCAGCAACACTTAACACCTGTGGTAGCATCATGAATGTAAACGAACCCTTAATTAACTGTTCACATTGACATCTGCAAGTTGTTGGTTGAACAGACATAGAAAAGAGATTGAAAAAGACAGTACAGTGCTGTTGTTAGACGCTGCAGTACTGAGTGCTTAGCACCAAACAACACAAAACTGAAAATTTTAGGGATCATCACTTGAACAGTGACTTCTGACAGGGCATCCTTGTTTGTGTTTGATATGAAAGAACAAACACACAGCGTCTGGTATCCACGAAGACAAACTCAGCATGAACATCAGGTACATCAAATAAACTGCACCTAATGAGATGCATCCCAGCTGGCGGCCAAGAGAGCCAGAGTGTCGAGTAGTAATGAGCGACAATGACCAAAGGTTCATTCAAGGGTTCATATCAAGATGCAGCCTGGAAACCTGCCAAGACGTCTGGAGGACAGAGGGGGGTGAGGAACGAACAGCAGACACATCAAAGCCTACAGCTGGCAGGGAGACATGGGTTATAAGGAAGGACTAGCAAAAGCCAATGCAAATGCTACTCCACTCATGAGAACAACACACAGACGGAATCAAATAGGAAAAAAAAAACCAAAACACTGTGCCTCTAGGAGCTCCTTCAATATTGATGCTTGAGAGCATGGCTCACAAAATGGCCCTTAATAGCGTCTCAAATGTCCACTTGAACTCTGGCACCATTGGTTTACTTGCTTGGGTATTTGATAGCAAATCACTACAAACTGAGAAAACACTAACCCATGAAGACATTTCCCAATCTGTTGGTGGCAGCGAGGGTTAGTGATTATCCATTCGCCCCCATGCTGACAGGAAAGTCAGCTGTTGTCCGCAAAACATTTCTGGAGCTTCACAGCAAAACGGTATTCTCAAATGAAGTAGATGGAGACTTGTTTTAAACATAAATCCAAACATATGGAAGCCATGAGATCCCAAATTGATTTGAAGAGATGTTATTTGCATCCTTTTCCAAGCCCTAAATCTTCACTGTAGCTGCTAAGCTAAAAGCATCAGCGTCCCCCGCCTTCTGAAGCAGAGGCACAAGTTCAACTGTGCATCAAGGGTGTAATTAGTGTCTTTTCACAGCAGTTTGGGATCTCTGGGCTTCTGTAGGTTTCGCTCAAGTCAAATGAACTGTATGCATTGTTATCTCTTTTTTTTTTATTATTACGTTTTAAAGTCCCCATCACCTCAGTTGTTTAGGATAATGCAGAAACACTGTTTTTCTGTGAAGCTCCAGAAATGTTTTGTGGACTACAAAACTTCACCTTACTTTCCATCAGCATGGGGGTGAGGAGATAATGACTGAATTTTAATTTGGTGTGAACTGTTCCTTTGAGAATGTCTTGCCAACATTACTTTTACACCAGTCTTCAATAAACACACTGTCTGAGTCATATATAACTAAACCTTTTGATTAATATTGTTTGGTGTCCTTCTTAGTCAGTTGGCTATGGAAGCAGCTTGTACTCAGGCATGTACCTGCCAGCTGGCTGGCACTCGGCTTGTCAGGGTTACCTGGAGTGACCTCATACACAAAGAGGCAGTGAAATAGTGATGTGAGGCCAGCTTGTAAGCTGTAGTGACAGTCAGCAGGCATCAGGGCTAACAGGATGAGACTGTCAGCATGCAAGCTGTGATGGACTGCGCCTTTATTAGATCTGTTATATGTAAGGGCATGTGCGGACACTACAAATAGATGCTCACACACAGAGAGGTGCCCGTCATCGCCGTCAGGTCGCATGAAGCAGATCCATCCCAGCAGGAGATGGATCAGATCCAGACTCACATCCTGACAGTCACAGTATGTGACTGATTAATGTACTCACAGACTGTCGACACTCATCACAGGGGGACGCGCACATGCAGGTACACACACATGCAACATGACATCCACACATTCAACATGACATGCACAGACATCCATGCACAATCGCTGCTGACTTCATCACTGATTCACTGCGGGTTGGATTTATAAGCTTTACACCGAGCACCGCTGCTTTTTCTTTTTATTCAAAAAAGGAGTTGCAGTTCAACAGAAGTGTCAATTGATCTCAAGCAGAAAAAGTACAACGGCTGCAACTGTAGAAATCCCATCACTCTGCATGTAGTCCACGTTAGTTCACTGTCAGCCATGTCATTAACCCATCCTGCCTCCAGCCGGTGTAATCAGGCTGAAAGTACTTCCACTGTACATTAACGTCTTGTCATATCTATATGGGATCTGACTTCCTTCTGAAAGTGCCTAATGGACTCCGTAACTTCTACAGTAGCAAATGTCAGAAAATGCTCCTGGGTTGCTGGAGAAAGATAATTTGTTGTTGAGTTGGATATGTAGGCCATCAGATATCGATTCTTTTTGGGTTACATTGCTTTTTTTGACGATCTGGAAATGAGACTCAATGATTGGTTGTTGGCATTCACATCGAGGACCGATAACCAGTTCTTGGGTCAAAACACACACCCAAAGCATTTTTATTTAATGATAGGGGAATGAGACTCACCATTTACAGTAAAGGATGGTCTACTGCTCCTTTAAAGTGAAAGTCTCGCCAAAATGCAACCTAGACCTTTTTTACAAATGTATATGAGACAAACCTTCGTGTAAAAGCATAATTACGAAAAGAGAAAGAGGCACTTTTAAGTTTTACTGTATTTTTGTTTTCGGGTCAAACTCATTTTCAGTGGGAGTGCTATGGGCACTTTAGCACTAGCATTGCTATTTTTAAAACACTAAGAAGGCTCGACACAACATGAAACTTTGCTCGTAGTATCACCAGGGTCTCTACACATGAACACGAGCGTTGAGAACATTGTTTGTGTACACAGAGTTTACTAAAAAGAACGTTTTTGAACGCCTCACCTTAGCTTTTACACGAAGGTTTGACTCATATACATTCACAAAAAAGCCTAAGTTGCATTTTGGCGAGAGTTTCACTTTAAGTCTCCATAGATAATAACTTTGAGTGCAGGACTTTCCATTGTTTCACAGTATAACGATAGTCAGCACCGTTTCATTTTGACAAAGGCACAATACCCACTATTACAGACCTTACATCACAGTGCTGACCTGGGTACAGACCATTGTAGTAACAGATTCACTGTCTGATATCACCTAATGTGTTTGTTCCTAGAACATTATAATGAGTGATTCTCCATGAGAAACTGACCACTTCACATCACATTTTTGTAATATCAGAGCTTAGTGAATCGGCATGAAAAAGATGAGAAAAATATGCACAGTGGAGAATTTATCCTTTCGAACACCTGTCTAAAACCAAACCATGTCAATAATGCAAATAATAAGTGAAATTGGTTTAAAAATAGTAAGTAAGCAATATAATAACATGTTCCAAGTCACATATGATCCCGATTCTCTGGATTGAGGGAACTCACTGCACCTAAATTATGTGCTGAACGAAAGAGTAAGATGCACCAATGAAACCAGCATAGAAACTTAGTCCGTCGCCCTGTATGAGCCATGTAAATGTAAAGCACATACAGTATTTGGAATTATCTTAACAATAATCTTAACAAACGTGACGATGAAGACCTTGAAAACAGACAACGACATGTATTATTTTTTTTTCTTCAACACAGAAGCGGGAGATGTGAAACGTTTGTGAGTGTTTAGTAATTACTGTGGTGCATGCACTCACCACAATGCCAGATGTGTAATGTGTGAATGTATGTGGGTGCAAATACCAGAAAGTGTATTTACTATGTACTGTCTGCAATCTGCAGATGCTCCATCACTGCAACACTGTGGCAACGGTGTAGCAAACATGTACTGGATGGCATTATGTAAATGAGGGCATTCAGTGGGTTATGAAACGGAGCACACTGGAATACTGGTGTATCACAGTGGTCACAGTAGCAAGAAAATCAGAAGTGAGGAATCTTTTGCAGTGGGATGCCTTTACAGTGCAGAGATCTGTGGTCATTAATGCAGACAGCTAGCTAAAGTCTGACACCCCATTCCTCTTTAACGCTCTCTTTCACACTCTTTTTCACAAATGTATGATAGGATAATTGAGTATAAATAGACTTTATGGGCAGATTCGATGACTGCCTTGCCAAAGTTACAGACAGCGGAGTCAGAGATGAGCTTTTGGCTGAAACAGCACCAAGCAGCGATCAGAGCAGACACATCCCTGTTTGCATAAAGTTGGACCCAGAGTGACATTCGGTTTTAATTCAGCTCAGACTGAAATAAAAAGAGTTGATGAAAAGAATGATCTTGCATCCCCATTGCATCCACTATCCTTCCAGGATTCCAGGAAAATAGTCAGGAGTTAAAGTTATCACATTCTTTTGATTTAAAAACCCATGCAGTCAAGGCCTCCAAATGTAGCCCCTTTCAGCTTGATACTAGATGCTTGTAAAGAGGTTTATTAAACTGGTATTTGCACTAATCTCTCAAAAAACAAATCTGAATCTGAAAAATAACTGAATAAATATAAATACTAATAAATAACAAAATGACAAAAAGGTTATTTGTATACACTGTGATAAAGTTGTTGGAGCAATTATCACTTTTAGGTAAAGAAAGTAGGTAACTAAATAATATAAATATTATTATTAAAAATGTTATTATTGGGGCGACTGTGTGCCCTAGCAAAAAGATAATTTCCTTTATTGCTTTCCAGATTGTGTGGCACCCATTATTTAGTTTGACATTTTGGGAGAAGTGCTAATATGCTGTCTTGCTGTGTAAAGAAATGAAAAGATTGATACATTAGTACACATTATGTACCTTCAATTTAGTTACAATATTATGCATGAGCTCGGCAGCAACAAAACACACTGCTCTAACATTGCCATGATGTCAATGAATGGGAAATAAGGCGTTTTTTTGGGCATTGCTGTGCATCAGACAGTAAAAGCAAGATTAAAAGGACATAGGAAAGTAAAGTTTCTCACCTTGGCAAACAGCGCTCCCTTGGCCGCCAGTGCATCCTCCCCTCTCCCGTTGGGGTAGCACTCGTACCGTGCGTCTAATATCGGGTAGCGGCTGGCCAGCATCAGCCCGCTGTTCAGGAATTTGAACCTCGAGCAACAACCCTTCCAGCCATACCTCCCAACATCACTCAGCACATAGGGGAAGTAACGGTGCAGCTGCCGCCGCAGTCTCGCCGTCGCCCCGTGATCGAACACTTCCTGTAGAGCCAGGAAATCCAAATTGGCAGGGAAAAAGGCAGAGATCTCATGGTCGAATGTCTCATCGCCATGGCGGCGTTTTCGTCCGGGGCGTTTAAAGATTGATGTGCGAGGGACATGAGAGAGAGTGTTGTTGGAAGATATCCCTATGCCACCGTCATTTCCGTGATAACGAGCAAGGGATTCTCTGGAGGCAGTCATGCTTCCCGTGTCTCCACCTGTGTGCTCGCCAGGCCGATGGTTCCCTGTTTCGGCCTCCTCATCCTGGGGGTCTGGTTCCGGGGCGCTGATACTGATTTGAACCCCTGAGGTGTGAAGTGGGCAGTCTTGGGATGGTTTTGGCTTGGTCCCCTCCCCATGCATGGGACAGTCATTATGGCCTTGGCCATTCTGAGCCCCTGTGGAATGCATGGGGCAGTCTGAAGCCTCCCCTGAAGTGTGAACGGGACAGTCTGAGCTGCCGTTGGTCCCTGCAGCATGGAGGGGGCACTCTGCTGTCGTGTCTGCTTTCTCCGAGTGAAGGGGGCATTCAGCGGAGCCCTGGTCTCCTTCCGGGGGATGAACGGGGCAATCGATGGCACCTGAGGAGTGCACTGGGCACTCAGTGAGTGGTTCTGTTTCGGGGTCAGCTGGGCCGTTAGTGTGTGTTTGGTCTGGACGCTGGTCCAGGGAGGAGGTACGACGGAAACCTGTGGCAAGGCTGCTAAAGGATGCCGCACTGAAGAATGAAGCAGAAAGAAGGAAAGAATGGATTTGTTTGACTGATAAAATAATGCAGAGCAATTAGTGACTTTGCTCTTGCTAAAACATAAGCAGAAGGAGCCCAGGAGCAAGCTCTCCTCACCTGATGGAAGTGTTGGTAGGTGAGTCAATGTAGATTTTGATCTGAGGCCGACTGGCACCGTTGCGGATCCTCCTTCCCACCTCCCGGGCTCTCCTATGGGTGTCTGACAGGTTGTTGAACCTTGCTAAGGAGTCAGGCAGCAAGCATACGTTGGCACTGCAGAAACAGAAGCTTCTGCCTTGTGGCCTCCACTCCCCAATCCCAACACCTCCTGGTCCAGCCTGGCCCTGCTCGGCCTGGTGTTTATCTGGTCTGCACAGGGTAAGCAACAGAATACTATGTCAAGTAAAACAGAAGCTCTGGAACACAAAATTAATAATAGTTATACCACCCTGACCTCTGTATAGTAAATGCCAGTTAACCTACAACGATGGGCGTCAGTTGGATGGGTGGGTCACTCGCAGGACATTCGAGACTTTGTTTTAGAGTTTGTTTTCTGCTTGAACAAGGTTATTTTCATGCAAACCATTTATTTCTCTTTTATGCTATTCTTACTGTCAGAGGAAACGGAAATACCAATCTTCCAAGAAACAATCATTGCAAACTGATTCCTAATTAGGTAAAGTCTTACGCCATGTTACATATTTCCTCAAGAAATGTCCACAAGAAATAGTTCCAGTGCAAAGCTAGCTGGTATACCCAGTACCATTTATTTATATAATGCAAATACAATCAGCTTCATATTTCGCATAATCTACAAAAAGTTGATCTATGTCTGCATATTTGTCTGAACTCATAGATAGTATGACTGTAATACTGCAAAAGCTGAATATCTTAAAGAATCATGGTGTCAAGGTAGTTTCAAGGTTTCTCCTCATTAACACATACGTTTAAACTGCAAGCTGCTGTAACACTCAGCTGCTCTGTGGGGAGAAGCAGTGGTGTAAATATCCAGTGTAGTTTTATTGAGTTAATGTCAATTTCACTTTCCACATTTAGTGGGACAGACATGAAACAGCATTATTTACCTCAAAATGTTAAATTCAAGGGCCACAAGTTTTATGAAAACAGTCAAATTACACATATCTATCAGCCACAACATTAAATGGGCAAACTGGTAAAGTGAATACCCTAATATCATTTCAATGTAATGTTCTGCTGGTAAACATTGGGTCCTGGCATTCATGTGGATACCACTTGATACAAACCACCCACCAAAACACTGATATGGTCCAGTTAAACTCCCTAGTTCCTTAGCAGTTGTTGCGGTGTGGCAGGGAGTGCTGTCCTGCCTTTAACACCAGTGAGTGCCGTTGCTGTGAGCAAGTGCAGTTAGTCAGCAATGTTTTTCAGGTGGATGGTGCATGTCAAGTGTCATCCACATGAATGTCAGGACCCCAAGCTATCAAGCTTGTGTTGTGTTACATGTTTGTTCTTATAATGTTGGCTGAATGGTTTATTTTAAACAATACAGCAACAAAAGCTTGATTTGTTATTTCAAGATACAGAAATGATATTAAGTCTTATTAGAGAAATCAAGAAATCAAGTAAATCATGTTTCTTGCTGACCAGTATGGAATTGGTAAACAGTAGTAATAACAATAACAACACTTTTCTCTTCCTATACAAGTTTTCAGAGGGATCCTTCTGTACTACACTCAATGCAATCTCAACATGACATTTATACATTATTACTACATTATTACATGACAGTACCTGCCTAATTAAAATTAAACTACAAACTAGAAAGTAAGTTTTGACAGTCTTGAATAACAGCACACAGAGATATTTAAGTTTTGTGTCTGACAATGAAATGTAATAATGACCTTTTAATATATGCATATCTAAATAGTATCGTGGGATAATCACAACAATAGAGGTACTGTAGAAGTCTTTTTTCACATTTCTTTCTCATTTCCCTGTCCTTTTCTGTTCTGTTGTGTTCTGCCCTTAATTTATCCTCCTCCTGTTTTTTGCTGATTTGCTGATGACTCACTCCATAAGAATCACTTCTCTTTGATCCTATATTACGGTACTAATACATTTCAGCAAACCATCAGTGCATTAATGTTGGGGTGGCAGTAGGATCACCGGAAACAAACACAGATAACAGAGGGAATGTCTGTTGCATTTTATGTTGTCTGCAATCAGGGCATCTGATCAGTTAGTGGAGGAAAGTGCTGCTCTTCCACAGCAAGCAGAGCCAAATACAGTGTTACAGTGTGTGTGGTGATGGTGGGTAGCCACTTGGTTGGCTGTTTGGATAACAAACCCTCGCTGAGAACTCGTAGAGCCTGGCAGCTGGAAGCCATAATGACTCCATTTCCTGCCTCTAAGATGTCTCCAAACTTTGTCGACAACAACAGGCACTGTAGATATAAAGTGAAGCATGACTCTGCAAATGCACTGCCTATTCCCCACCCCCAAATTGATTGAAAAACCAAATTTGATGTATGGTTCGAGGGAAAATTGTTGAATGAAAAGTTGTTTGCGGAACAGTGAGTATAAAAATCAGATGCAAAGACTGATGGCCAAGTGCGCGGTGGGTTTACTCAAACAGGTGTTGATGACTTCTCACGTATCTAAAATATTGTCTTCTCCTACTATAAATGCTGCAGAATTCTTACTTACTTTAAAAATCCAATTTGGAAGTTTTCTTTTATTAATATTCTCGAATCTAACCAACGTATAAACACAATAGGCTTACACATAATCTAACACTATTTTTATATTCATATCTCATGCTTGCCTTCAGTA
This sequence comes from Acanthopagrus latus, assembly GCF_904848185.1. Lineage (NCBI taxonomy): Eukaryota > Metazoa > Chordata > Actinopteri > Spariformes > Sparidae > Acanthopagrus > Acanthopagrus latus. The sequence goes on along the minus strand of NC_051046.1, from coordinate 27,569,886 downwards.
AAACAACTTGAATTTGGAAGGTGTATGGTTGTATGTCTCTGTTTAAGAAGGAAAACAGAATGAAGAGCATCATATTTCTTTACATACTGTGAGTTTATATTGTTCATTCATTACTCTCCCGCCTGGCTTATACCTCCCAGATGAAGCTATGGGGACTACTGGACTATTGCTTCTTTCTGGTTCAAAGTGGTATCAGGAGAGAGACAGGTAGAGTCAGGACTGGCTGGTTATCTTGCTAACGTCAGTAGACATCTCCGCAACACAGTACATAGATGCCTTTGACATAGCGTCAACACAGTTGTTTCTTCACATTCTGTTATGAACTACTATTCTGGTCATGCCCTTCATATTGCCCCTCATGAGGTAAGGAATAGGTTGTCGTCTTGGTTTAACAGTGAAAAAACATCAACTTGGAGAACAAGGCATGTTCATTTCAACCATTTTTTCCCCCCTTTTTACTGAAACTGCAATAGTTTCCTCATCCTATCCAAAAAGCTTTTGTTCCCCTTAATCTACCCCTATGTGGGACTCAGCATGCCTCTCTGGGCTCCACTGTCTAAAGCCCAATTCTTGCAACATCTGCATAATTGCTATGGTCAGTATGTAAGTATATTTGATGAGGATTAGATGGTGAAAGCAGTAGTCTTTTAGCAAAGGACAGTATGGAGGATGAACAGAGAGCTCGGAGGATTTAAGAAAAGTAGCAGCAGCACCACCACAGGTTTGACATAGAGGTCACAAAATGTTCATTCTTTACTTGAAAACATGTAGTATTAAAACCAATCCTTCACCTCTTCACCTCGGTCCGTACTAACCTGCGGTAGGTGTACAGGTATGGCTGGCGGATGGCCTGCAGGGGAGCCCAGATAATGAAGCCCAGCAGAGCGAAGGGCAGGGAGGCGAGGAAGAGGAGCAGGTAGAGGGGCGCGGAGATAGCGACGCACAGGGTGAGGAAGGAGCAGGGGTCCTGGGAGCGTTGGCGCTTTTCCAGTGAGGTGGCCACGCAGGAGGCCAGGAGCCGGTCCAGCAGCCAGTAGCAGGGGAACACTAGGCTCCACGACAAGCCATCCAGGAAGTGCAGACAGGCACTGGTGTAAGGGGTGGTGTGGAGAACCATCTCTCTCTTTCTTTCTTTCTCTTTCTTTTTTTTTTTTTTTCCCTTTCTGTTGTGTTCTCCTCACCTTACAAGTTCTGTCCTCACCCACATGCACTCTTTAAATAAGTGGACACAAATCTGTCTTGAAGATTACATGAACGGAAAAAAAACAAAACAAAACAGAAAACAAATCTAACTCAAATGTAGACCCTCCCCCCTCATTGGAAAGAGGTAACTACATGGCTTGGGGGGATTTTAGTTTTCACAGACAAGCTTGTCTCAGTCTCACTTCCCCTTTCTCAGCAAATACACCCTCTACAGGAGGGATCATGGAGCGCTGTGTGCAGGTAGCGGGTTTCCATGATGAGAGCTTTTCTGTTGACAATGGATCTATAATTGCGGGAACTCCAACAACCTTGGGAGAGGGCACCCATTAAACGTCACTGTTTCCTAGGAACCTGGATAAAGTGAGCAAATCCATAGAAGAATAGAGGAGGGAATTAGGGAGCGGGAGAGATGGAGGGGAGAGAAAAGAAAGGAAATCAGTGATTGACTTGCTCTGTAAGCATGCCCCAAGCAAAATAAAACATGTACATTTCCTAACATTTTTGAATGCATGATAAATTCTTCCCACAGGTGTTCTTATGCAAGCGTAGAAAGTCCATCTCACATACTCCACTCAGAGTTCCAGCTCTTACCCTTGGGCAAAAGATTAGATTGAGGATCCCCGAAAGCAGGATGAACCATCATAACAATCATTCCATGAAGACCCTCAACACGAACAGCTAGTGCAAGATGTTGACTATGGGTTTTTGTGCTAAATGGAAAATGGAAGCTATGTGTTGAGCTAGAAAACTCAAAAAAACGCAAAACTGTCGCCTTCCTCGGGGGAAGGTTTGTTTAATACAAGGCATACAAACAAAGCTCCCCTTGTAGCATTATTATTACCTTCTGGGTCTAATTTATAGATAAATAGATAGATCCCATAGATAGATGAAGTGATGTAAGCTTGGGCTAATACTGGAGTTAACTTGTTAAGCACAAGCAGGCTAACAACAGAAATCATGCTCCTACCACATTTGAATAATTAAGGTTCCTTTTTAAACAGGAAATCCGCCGTGAAAGTAATCTCTGAAAGCACTGGTAATAAATGGTCACAAAAAGGATGAGCGTCAATGTGACGCTAACCACCGCAGTTTAAAAGATCTTACCTCTTCCTGCCCACAAACGACTTAACCAGAATTTAAAGACAATGAATGCTTCTCAATCAGCTATAATGCCAATGCAGGCCAGAGTGGAATCAATCCCACCAGCATGAATAAATAATGAATAGATTCATTCACGTCAACAGCTGGGGGTTTATGAAGACTCAGAGAGAGTGTTGACCTGAGTGTAACCTCATATACCCCCTGGGACCACCAAAGCAATAGTACAACCTTTTTAGTTAACACGGTGTCACATCTACAGCGTGACCAAATGGCTCCTTAATCCATCAAACCCCACAGCTGAGACTCACCATATGCTGTACACACATTATGTCAACGTATGTTACATGCACATCACATTGAATCCATGCAACAGGCAAAGGTGATGTCTCTAATTATATCTTACATACCTGTTGAACAACTGCACTGATGTGACAAATAAACTGACATTCCTAACTGCGTTAGGAAACTGCAGTTACATATGTTTCAAAGGTACATTCCTAACTGAAGTTACATCAGTAATGTAGTTATTTTAAGTAAAATCTATCCTAGTGCCTAAACCAAACCAAGTCATTTTTTTACCGATCAAGCTGCTAGCATATGATGACAATGCTGCAGCAGCCACGTTGTATTAGGAACAGAGACATATGTCGTTTAGGCATGAAGATGTGTTGTATAATGCTATTCCAGTTGCTCTGAATAATTAGCTGGAAATCTATTCTTTCACCCTCAATTTTGCCTGTGTAACTACAACAAAAAAAAACGGGACATTTATTCTCCATCTGAAGTCTGCTCTTTTATACTTTCAAGATTGAACACTTTTCAACAAAACAACACTATGTGCGCAATTTGTCATAAAAGTCTAGTATTTTCTCCTGAAATAAGACTCTTTTGTTCGACAGGCTCTTGCACTGAATAGAACCCATCTCCATCAGAATATTAATCACTGTCTCCTCCAGCCTGTGTACAGTAATGATTCATGTTATTACGGGACAGCTGTCAGTCTAGTAAGATGACTGACTTGCTGGATGCTACTGATGGTCTTCTTGGTGTTATAGTTGGCTGGTTGACTGGGTGAGAGATGAAAAGATGACCTGCTATCTAATCATTAGGCCTGTTGTGCTACAAACTGACTGACTGGTGGGCTGTTTTACTGTCTAAACAACTCACTGACTCGATGTGTAACAGTCTTGCAGATTAGCAGGTCAACACAGAGAACTTTTTTGCTAACTAAATTCAGCCTCCTAGTGGATTGTGACATAAATTGGACTGAAGTGATTACTGGTTATTAAAGACAGTGAACGTGACTGTGATGGTAATTGGTCGATGCACTGTTAGCATACTCATTTGCAGAAACTGTTGTGTCCGTTTAGCATGAACTAGGGCCTGAGCAGGCAGAGAGAAAGGCAGTCATTAATGAAAGGAAGCAAACAGTAGGCTTACCTCTCAGATAAACTCTAATCCACACAAATTCACTTATTGCACTGCTGCCTGGGATTTAAGCTGCAAATTGCGGCCTCTCCTCATTAAAACAAGCTATTTGTGGCTCACTGTTTTAGCTTTGACAAAAATTCAAAAGAATTATATCAGTTTATACAAATTTTCTTGGTGTTCAATAATTTATTTTCCCTTTGCTTAAGGAAACTGCTTGCACAGTTTAAAGTAGATGTCATATGATGGCGAGTACAGCTCAGAAAGTGCTCCCTGATGATTTAATGTATCACGTTACATGGTCTTCATCCACTTAAGGACTTTGCTCTGATGAAGACCAAGAAAAAGCTAGTAAGTGGCCCTTGAGTTCTACATTTTAGGGAATCCACTTAGATCTCTAGCTAAAACTATTCTTATAACTGTATGTCCAGTATGAAACTTGAATTAACAGGTGCTTAGGTTAAACATTAGGGTAGGTCCAGATACACCAAACCAACATCGAAGGCAAACAGTTGCATTGTCTCACATCCCCTGTGTCTCAGCTAAAAAGCTGCACTTGAACACACCGCAAAGACTACTGTCAACGGCCAACTAGTTCATACACCTGTGTGAGAGGAAATAAGTCTCCATAGGCTGGAAGACTGCAGCGTTTGCCTACCATTTTCACACCACTCTTGGCGATTAAGTCTGATAAAGAGTTGCAAATGAAGCTAAATGGGCGAAATCATGGATGTGCGGATCTGCTTAGCTGAACAGCCAATCAGAGTGATTCCTTTCACCGACGGGCTCAGTGGCCAATTTAACAATCAGGGCTAAACACAAAGACTGGAAATGGTTACCCAGGCACTGTCCAAGGGATGATTTCACTGTAGTTAACAAAGAGAATTCAAGCATGTACCTCCTTGCAAAAAAAATAAAAATAAAAATAAAAAAATAAAATGTTGCTTTAGAGGTGCTGTCACTTTGAACCGAGCTAGGTGACCATTTTCAGGTTTTATAGCAAAGCTATATGCCTATTGGCAGGTAGGACAAGTAGAAAAAAGATCACTGATTTGATTATTGCAAATTGGCCAGGTTTCATTTTTTCCTTGGATGTTCCTCGGACATCAGGGTAGACAGCTTGCCAAGACGATTAACAAGTGGTGGAAGGTGGAGCTAACCAACTGAGAGGGGAAAGAACCCTCAATTACAGTACACACTTCATCCATTTTATTCTGTTGTTTTAAGTCCCATAACCTACACCGTTTTAAGGCTTCCACTTTTCCTCTGATGCTGTGGGGATTTATTTTTATTCTTTTTAATTGCAGGCTCCATAAACAACCAAACCTGGAAAAAAAACCCCATCAAACTCAGCTGGTAGATCAGTGAGCACAACTATCACACTTAGCAGGGCAAACGCAGGAGTGCATAATTTATGCCCCAAAACAACGGGGTAAAAGAAAATGGATGAAAAACAAAACAACAAGATCCAAAAGAATGTCAGCGGACATTTCACTGGCAAAAGACACACATTCTTTTAGACACAGATTCATGCAGACTCACGGACAGACGTAGCATATACATGTTCACAGTGAGCTGGTTGTGTGCCACAGAGAAATCCTTTGGCGTGCCTCATTACACTGAGGAGCTGAAGTTTGCTAATTAGAGCTACTGCTTCAGAAATCCTGCTGCCACTGAGGTTTCACCAGTGGAACAATGTTGACTAATCGAGACAAACATTGCGTCTATATTTCTACCTCCCGTTCAAGAAGCCTTAGAATTCAAAATGTCTCCCCTGAGTTCAGACACGCTTTACTTTAACTTGAAGAATATCTTGAAAACTAACTACTTAGTCTACAGAGAGGTGCCAGCCAGAGAAGAAGTTATAAGGTCATCTGGCCAAACAGCATTTTTATTGATTATCCCTCACAGGAATTACTTGCTTTTGTGCTATGGGCCAGAAAAAAACCCTATCCTCAGATTTACATGGATCACTAAAGCCCAGTAAATCTAGATGGAACAGAGTTCTCCCTTATGTGATTTTCTATCCACTTGGACCATTGGGGTGTTGATAAGTCAGGCAGACTCAGGATGATTGTTGTGTGCATCCTCATGGTTCATTTTAAAAAAATGTCAAAAATCACAGTTGAACATGTGCACACACACATGCACCCTTCAGACATTACATAACAAGGATTTTATCAACATGATTTTATCAACGTCATATTTAAGAATCAGTTTTGCTTTCTAGAGCTTAAGCTGTACAAGTGAATGTGTTGCAAGCAGTTCAATATTTACACATCTAGCAGATTCGGACCAACATTTGCATGTCTGGCCACCCGACAGTATTACTCCTGTACTGGTCTCCACCAACCAGAAAAAAATATCTGTCTCTTTAGCTGCTAAATGCTTGTGTTTGCATTCTTCAGCAAGCTACTTCTTCTGCAAGTTCTGTCTGTACTGGGCTGGTAGTGAGCCATGGTTTTTATCAGAGCTTTTTCACCGTAAACGGCAGCCTGCTGATGCTCGAAATGAGCCTGATGAGATCCAAGTTTGCAGGTCTGTAAACAGAAACAATGGGCCGAAAAAGGCTAAAATGCTCTGTAGTAGCATGGATCCATTAAGGAAACTCTGGGCACACCGTCGGTCGCGGAGCGCTGTTCATTCTTACAAAGCTACTCCGTAGAGCATGAAGCAGAACACATTTGACCGGGTGTTAAATTACCTGGATCTTCCACATGGCTTTGACATTGTACAGCCATTAAACCATCCACGTTAAAGACTTCCACCAGCCGAGCGGCTAACCTACAGTTTGGCCCCACACTGTGCTGAATTGAGACAAAAATAACATAATGGTGCAACATTTCTAGGCTTTCCAAATTTTGTTTGACATAATGGATCCAATTCTGTCGGTTCGTCGGGGGTCGTGACTTTAAAGAAAAAAGTATCCACAGTTTTACAGCGGCTTCATTCACAGTGTAAGCTTTGGGGAAAAAGCTTACATTGTGGGCCAGTGTGGATCATGCGACATAATTTGACAGTTTGGCCGCTATTTCAAATTGGCTTCAAAGCCTGGACCTATTCCTGGGGGCTTGTGTAATAGGGAAGGGAACTGCAAAGCTGGTCGGTTATTCTCTGTAGCTCCTTATATGAACAAGGATTTTCATGTCAGGCAAAGTCATTTCATCTGTTGTTTGTACAAAGACACAGCTTAAAGGGTTGAGACACGTAAAAGGTTTAATTTGTGCATCTGCGTCTAACTTACAAACGCTGATCAGCTTTAGTGTCCAGCTCAGGATGAGAAAATGTCATCGCCGTGAGGCACCGGGCCCGTTCATGTGCAGCGCATTTTTACAATTACACATTAACTGACACTCTATTAAGTTCTCAGAGGTGCCAAAGGACAAGTGGCTTTTTGAAATAGTTCATACTTTGTGAGCCGTGTGCGGCCGTTATTAATGAATCCCTGGCGAGTGCCCTGTTTTACATGACCGAGTGATGAACAACTCACAGCTAGTGTCCAATATGAATAACATATGATGAGTGGTGCTTTAATCAAAGAGCAGTGTGGGAGTTTGTCTCCTAATTAGACAAAAGCAATGACACTTCAAAATAACCTTTCCCTCATTTACATACATAATGAACAATGTGAGTGGAACGAAACTAAAGGGATAGAGGCTGCTAGAAACAAAACAGAGGCCTCATTTATTTTTTTTTCCTTTGTCCTTCTATTTATCTATTTCAATACGATTTGCTGTAAAGGTCCACAGGTAGATGCAACATAGAGCAACATAGCTCTGAAGTACAGCATGGACTAACAATACAGTTCCACATGTCTAATCATACACCATGACACATCACCTGTCATGATGCACCTCAGTGCACTGGGAGGCTCATTAGGACGCACCAATCGACCACCAGGAAGCGAGTGATGAATGACTGTGTCAGCTTGGGAGCTGTAGTTTGTTAAAGTTTTCCCACAGATCTGCCTCAGAGAATTTCCCCCACAGCTCCAATCAATACTGTCTGTCTGGATACACAGGAGAAAAACTGTGTGTGAGTGCCTACTGCCGTGTGTGTGCGCATGCAGGGATGTATGCATGTGAGTAGGGAAAGTCAAAGGGGGCGTAGTCGCTATGCTGGCGTGAATGCATTAATACCATGTGTGTTTACCTTGTAGTTGTATTTGAGTGTGCATGACGTTGGTGCATGTGCTCATGTACTGTATGTGGGCGTGTTTGTCGATAGATTATAGAGCTGCAGCAGAATGGAGCAGTGGTCAGTGCCCTCCTTTTGTTATGTAGTTTGTTTGCTATGACTGTACATAGACCTTAACCAAGTGTCCACCATAGAATTTAGTAATGAACATTATGGAGTTAAGTTATGGAGTTTCGGTCCAGATGAAGGTGTTGGTATCCACACTGTAAGTGGGACCCCACAAATATAAATACCAACCCCCCGACACACACACACACACGGAAACTTGTGCAAACATTTGTGTATCTATAATGCTTTCCCTAGCCCTTATCATGACCTCAACCATCGCAGCAGACCTAATAATAACCAAACCCAAGTGAAAATGTCCTCATTCTTATGGTCTAAGACTCAACATGGTTTCCACAGAAAAAGCTGTTCAACCCCCCCCCCCCCCCCCCCCCCCCCCCCCCCCCCACCCACCCACCACCACCACCACCACCACCACCACCACCACCACCACACACACACACACACACACAGAGGAATAGTGATAAGACAAACAAGACCAACTGGCAGAAACTAAAATCGTGCTGGAGTGCACATCAGAGTAACTGCGCCATCTCATGTAATGCATCCTTTAATTTTCCTCACTGTCAGTCTTTGTCTCCTCTCATCTGTGCGTCTGCATTACTTATTTTATCTTCCTCTCTTTCTTCTCCTTCTTCTTCTTCTTTCTTTTTTTTTCTACAGTACACTGAAGTTATTTAGCCGGCACCTTTATCCAAGTCAACTTCATGATAAGTACAGTCAACCATATGGATATAACCCAACATATACCACATTTATTAAAAGAGGAGATAGAGGAAGAGTTGTCTTTCATTTCCTCGGTCTGTTTTTCACACACAGCATACTCCAGCAGCTTCTGCGGGGCCAGCAGTTAATTTAGCAAGTGCCATATGTACTGCACTGACATGAACAGACACACACACACACACACACACACACACACACACACACACACACACACACAAACCCCCCAACACACGCACACACACACACACACACACACACACACACACACACACACACACACACACACACACACACACACTCATGCAAAGGCCAGTGACATCATTCTGCACTCAGCATGCTCCAGTGAGTTCTGTTGTCATGGTGACCTAGTCACATGCACTTAGTAACTGTACTAGTATGGCTGCCTGTCAGTGTAGAGAGCATGCACACAGGCGCAGAGACAACACAGCTTCAGTTCTTACATACATGCTGAAGTATGTATGCATATAATGTGGTGAGACACTCACAGCAGTGCATGTATGCTGCAGCAATGAAGCACGTCAGGTGTTTATTTTTTTTTTACGGTCCAACCACAGCTATACTTGACACAAGTGGTACACATGTCACATGTCTCCCCCTGGATGGTTATTTTCCAATCAATTAAGAACTGTGTCTCATTGAATGGCTCCATATTTCCATCAACAACAAAGCAATCTGGGCTGAGATCAGGCCTGTGGGAACAGCAGGACGGCACAACAACTCCCATGAGTGCACTGGCTTCTCAACTGGACTACATAAACTGTCAAATTATTTATCATCAGCCAGAGGAAAGCCTGCAGCTAATTACCCTCAATATTTCACAGCTGTATTATGGCTTTGAGATCAGGAGGTTGTCTGTTCATGTGTGTGTCTGTGTGTCTAAAAAGGCACAAACAAACACAATGGATTGCGGTTAGAAGAACATGACTCCGTGTGTATGTGTGCTGTGTGTTCAGCGTGTGCTTTCCTGGATGTGTCCAGCTCTTGTCTTGATCAGCTTCAGTGTTCTTTTTTATCAGGCACAAGACAGCCTTGCACCGATGATGCATCCTTTCAGATTCCTGGCTACAAAGGATCCTGTTAGCATTGAGGACTGTCAAGAGGCACAGCTGAAATTGTGTTTTTACACATCAGGTTGTGCGGGGCAAATTTCGGGACTTGTTTTGCCACATAATTCTGCATGTGTTTTACCGTTTCATTGTACCTCAGGTCCAGTTGCCGCAGACCACTGCCAAAACTGCTCCATTAACCCTCTTTTCATTTGTCAATATGTAAATATACTGTAGATTAAACTGCAATTTATGTAGTGATGGAGATTCTGTTATAAACTCAGATTAGATCGCTAATATTGTGACCAACCAAACACATTCTTTCTGGACTCTCAAGCAAAGCATGAGATCAACAGAACGGAGTCACGTTTGCTGCTCTGTCAGGCTGTACTAGAGATGCATTGAGCAAAATGCTACACCAGCGTGCTAACAGGCTCACAACGACAATGTTAATGTGTTCCGCAAGAATAATGTTCACCATATTTATTACCTTCATTTTTTGTGTTAGCATGCTGACATTTTCTAATAAGAGCAAAACACAAGCCAACAGGCCGATGGAAGTGTAATTAGGATTCAATAACGTTTTGACCACGGGGCTGTGCTAAATGAAAAGTCAAGAGATCACCTGTGTTATTACAATTCATGCCAGGGATTTCATGCTCCAACACATTCCACGACAGTCCAACATGTAGTTGTTGAGCTATTTCAACAAAAACGTCACCTCTTGGTGGCACTAAAGGAAAAGCCAGGGGAGAGTAGTAGCCAAAGTCAGTAGAATACATGCACTGTGACCGTCTGTGCAAAACTTTGACTTTCATGTCAAATCAAAGTAACACAAATCTATACACATGCTAAATGGCTGAAAGCAAAAGGTTTAATGTTCACACTCAGTTTTACTGGGTGATTCAAATGAATTTACATTGTCCCCTACGCCTCGAACATCCATCAGTATCTCGAGCTATCAAGAGATCACACCCTGCTCCTCTGTCTCTGTCCGTGTTTGTCTTTCGTCAGTATAATTGTGGTTTGTATAACATGGTTAGCGGAAGCATATTATACCATCACTATGAGACACAATGTAATCAGTGCCATAATTCGATCAGGACCTGCTGCCACCTGCTCTTGAGCAACATTGCTGCTCTCACGACGACAAACAAACTGGACAAGGCTGACTCACAGAGGAGCAAACACAGAGGTTTCTGCCTGACTGGTAAGTTTTTCTTTTCCTAGATTACACGTGAAGAGAAAGGGTGAGTGAAAGGGTGCAATTATTTGAAAGTCCACCTGCTAGTTTAAATCTTCAGCTTCTTGCTTTGCAAAAAATTCCATGAAAATGAGTCATGAGTATAAAATGTAGCTTTACTGTTTTCAACCAAAAGCACATGAGTGCACCCAGAAAAGGCTTTTCGGACTAAAGTCACTTTCAACTGCATCAAATCACAAGTAGCTCTGATAAAAAATTAATCTATCATCTCTCATGTATTATCATATGGAAAGTAAAAATTCCTCCAAAAGTCTGATCTCAGTGGTATGAAAGATAATTTTGTGTAAATGGGTTAGAGCATAGCCACATGGGCCCTGAATCTGAGTGACATTACAGCTTTGATTCTAACCCATGACCTTTTGTTTCATGTCGCCTTCTCCTTCATGTCTCAGTCTGGCTGTCTGTCTCTCTCTCCTACACTTACCGCCTCTCTATTTCCTGTACATGATTTAATAAATCGCTCTGCAGAGCAGCACAGCATCACCTCTGGACTGTTACGTAACACAAGGCTGCTATTAGAGCCTTTCTACCATTAACCTGCTTTTGATTTAGGGCCCTGACTGTCATTTGCTGCGTACGACTGCCACAATGACATATCAGCACAATGACCACATTCAGTTTGTGCAGTAAAATCTGTGGCTGTGCCCTCAGCCCAGTACCCTAACACCATACTGGACTAGTCGTTTTATATACACTGCTAGTGAAAATGTGAGAGGTGGTGTGCAATTTATTTAGCAAGGCAGAAGGTCAGGGTGAGGGTTGAGGTGGTGGACTGAGGTGTAGCAGTGTCCTGATTTTAGCAGGACAGTGGAGAGAAGACGCTTTCAACTATTTTAGCTGGAGTACGTAAGAGGTCAGGTGGTCCACTGTTGTGTGAAAAATTCAATGTTGCAGTTGTCTGCTAAAACAAATGATGTCTAGGGTTGCAGCAGTAAGCCATTCTCAAAGTACCGTGGTATGGAAATTGTTGATCGTCATATTATGCACATTTGCTTTTGTACGGTATTAAATTCTACCGTATGCAATTAAAAAATATTTCAAGTTTACAGTATAAAAAAAATGTCTGTCACAACTTAATATTTCGTTAAATTATAAGAAAGCATTTGTCCAACAAACAAACCCCTTCTGTTTTAATTCTTAATAATAATGATAATAATAATAATAATAATAATGAGGCCAGGCTGCAAACTTCCTGTAAACTCAGCAGAGACACTGCAACATCATTAACTTGCCCCTTTTCGCCTTTTCTGTTGTTGTAACAGAGGACCACAGGGGAGACACCACAGAGCCAGAGGATTCCCTCATCCCCCCACCTGCCTTTGTTTTTCCTTTACTCCTTCTTAACCGTCTGTATCAACAAAACAAAACAAAACAAAAATCACAACTGGCTTACATTTTTTTTTTTTTATCAAGGCGAGATCTTGTGAGGAGAGAAAGTAAAGCCAAATCAATAATTATCTCGCCTTATATGTGTGCCTCCCCTTCTGTTCTCTTCCTACCCACTGTTCACCACTAATTAGCGTCACAACCAAACAAGGAGGCGTTTCAAAAATAACCTTCAAAGTACACAGAGAAGCCAGTCAATTACACGGACAGGAGTCACTAATGTCCTCCCTCCCTGCTTTTTAGAAATCATGATCTCTCCTCACAGCTGCATGACTGCTTGACAGACATGACAAGACAATCCAATACATTCAGACCTGCCCACTGCAAAAACCCTGTCTTACTGCTGGCTTCACATTCAGTGGATTATAATCATGACTCATAATTACCCAACAGCCCTTTGGCCGGTCAGTAGCAAGGCAGCACAGGAGCTCAGGCGACGCATGTGTTCACGTGCACATGTGCACACGGCCTCTGCCTGTGTGTACATTTGCATGTATGTGTGCAGAGCTGCTGCTGTGTTTGTTCTGTGTAATCTGGAGCAGCCAGTTCGTAGTAGATCGATTCCTCACAAACAGAGTCAGGCGGCCCTATATGTTCGCGATGCAAATCAAGCAAGCGCCCCTAAAACTGGACAAGGGCCCGCCTCCAACTCATGTCAAAGCGCATGTCAATGTTTAGTCACTTCATGCATCTTGGGATTGGTCAGATTTCGCATTCTGTTGTGTAGACAGTGGAATATCTTGTGAAGGATCAATGTATTCACTTGAACACACCACTCTTGTTTCCCTTCATCAGATGATCAACAGCAAAAGAGGACGAGAATGACAAAGAAATGTGTTGTTCTCTGCTTTACACTGTCACTCTTTCTCTTTTGTTTCAGCTTGAAGATCAGTATCATTCTATCATCACAGTGGTCATTTAACCGAAAAAGCACGTGCCACTTGAAAAAGCCGGATAGTGGCACAGGCCACAGTATCAAGATTTCTAAATTGTATACAGTTCTGTTTTCTTCTGTCTGAGAGAGGAGTGAGCCCGACCCAAACCCCTAAATTAATTCTGCTTTTTCACATCACGAGACTGGAGCCCAGGTAACCCCTGAATTCCACCAGATCCGTGTTCGGTCCGTCTCCTCTCCGCCATGGCAGCAAAGCTGACAGTCCATGTGTGCACTTCCACTGGTTTCTGCCTTGCATATCTACTCTGTTGCAGCTCCGGCAGTCCAGACCCTTCTATAGCAGACACGCAAGGCTTCCATTTCTGCTGGATGCCAAAGCACTTTGCAGCAGTTCAGTGTAATTCAGCGTGGAGCAGACAGGAAGTCACGCTACGAAACAACAACATAACATCCAATCAATTTTATAATAGTCCGTGTTGTTGTCTTGTTGTTGTGTTTTTAACACATGCGTATAACTGCGCTCGCGGCCCACAAAGCAGCTTAAAGGTACAATATGTAAGAATTGTAGCTGTAAACACTCAAAAATAATTGTGCTGTGTTGTGTTGAATAAATAGCTACGGACGTTAGCATGCTGTCCAGCTAAAATCTGCCTGTTGCAGTGCGAACACTCCTGTGCTGTGGGTGTAAACACAATCATGGTGCTCCAAGCTCTCAGTCTGGAAAATCAGATGCAAGGCTAATCAAGCAAACTAGCTAACAACAGCTACAGTTAGCAGCAGTTAGCGGCTACTCTGGCCACATGAAGCCCCTTCTGTCTTGAAAATGAATTTCTTCCTGCATTTCACACCTTGAAGATTATTCCACATCGGCTCCAACATTATACTGCAACTTGAACAACTAATCATCACGAGGGTAACTGAGCAAACATGCAGATATATGTGGCTGAAATTCAAAGGAATTCCATCGAAATATCCTTTGAACTGGAAATTTAAAAGCCAGGATTACTTAACCACGATGAAACTGTTTTTGAGGGTCTCGGTTGCCATGTATCAATGGTATTTGTAAGCATGATTGCCTGTCGGATGGCTCCAGAGATTTGTATCACAATAGCAAATCCTCTATGCCAGCTATATGAACAAGCAGATGACATATACATACCTATAGACAGGAACCATGTAGTCAAATAACCAGTGCTGCCAGTGGAACAGCAGATGGATAAATATGTGGTGAAACAAACACAAGCCTCTACACACATTACATGCTTCCCATTATTTTTTTTCCCTTTTCCTCTCACCATACACCCTCTTCATCCTTTTTCACTTCTCTTTTTCGCCATCCGTTTCCAATCTCAGGCTTCTCTGTCCCACTGAACTCTGACCTTTGTCCCCTCCCCCCGTATTAGTCTAACAGTCGTTATAGGGAGACAAACATACACACACACACACACACACACACACACACACACACACACACACACACACACACACACACACACACACACACACACACACACATTCATGCACCCACACATAGAGCCAATAACAGACATGGAGACATGTAGGCAGACAGACATGAGTTTTCACTCTCGGTACATTAAGTCATCAATACTTGACCGGGGCGTTAAGATGCACATTATCTGTGCACACAAGTACAAACACACACTGCCAGGCTCCAAAACACACACACACACGCACGCACGCACACACGCACACACACACACACACACACACACACACACACACACACACACACACACACACACACACACACACACACACACACACACACACACCAGTCACATTAACACTGTACACTGTTCTCTGGCCTGGCTGCAGACAGTGTAATATAGATTGTTCGTCATTGATTTGCTCTACATTTGTCATAGCTAACAGCTACATTCTGATCCACTGTCCAAACACAATCACACTCTCAGTCACACCAAGGAAAAGTATTTTATATCCACTTGCCAGTGATAATGCTAATGATCACAATCTCCCCTTTTTATTATCACCAACACATTTGATGTCTCTGATGATTTAGGACTAAAGATATATTCGACTTCCTGCCCATCATGTGGCCTGAATTAGAAAACATAGTGCCTGTGTTCATTTCCAAGGTCATATGTTTTATTTATGTTGGATTAAAACCCTACAACTATTTTGCCATAGTTAAAAAACATTGTGGGAGACAATCAAACTCCAGAGCAGGTTATGCACGCTGAACAAGTGAAAGCATTGAGAAAGCTGAAAGTATGTTGCCATGTGGCTTCAACAGCAGTATAAGGAGAAATGTGTATTTGTTAAAGCCAAAGCAGCAAGCAACCAGCTCAAATTATAAAGGCTGACAGACAAAAAAAGAACGAGAATGGAAGTAGCCTACCAACGGTAAATGGAAAAGATCTGTACTAGTTTGAAATTCGGTGGCGAGTTTGTCTATTGTTTCACCAAAGCAGTTTGTGAACAGTTCAGTTCTCATAGGTTTTGCCATTGTGACTATAGGTCATCCTAATTTGTTCCTCTGTACCCTCAAAAACAATGTATGTTGAGTGACGCAGCACAACCGTCCTTAATCTCTCTCCATAAAAACCTCAATTTTATCTTATTTTATATTAATAATCTGAAACCATTGCATCTGAATCTGGTCAAAATGGCATCAGCTGCTCAGCTGCTCAGCTGCTCAGAGCTGTCCGGAGTCTGGAGGAGAGAGTCAGGTGCAGAACTGGAGGAATAAACACCCAGAGTCATGCTGGATCTGATCCAGAGCCATTTATCAACAGGAGGAGAGCTCAGATATGACTTTTTAACTTTTGGGATTATAAAAGAGGCTTTATCTTCAAACCCGTTTATCAACCTGACTGCAGCAGTGATCCACTGAGGTGATCTCCATTGTCAGGTGTTTATGTTCTGTAATGTTGACTGCGGACTGGAGCTGGAGGGGAATGCACTTTACTTCATGAAAGTAAAGCTACAGAGAGGAGAGGGAAAGCGGAGAGAGAGAACCAGAGTCTCAGAGGAGTGCTGAGCTCTCTGAGTGGTTTGCATGAGTCAAACACACATACACACACCTTTGGCGTACGCCATTGCTCATTATATTTTGGCTAATGTAAAGTAATCTGGCTTTTTGGGCTGAGTCAACACTTGAGCAACTAACACCAGGAAACATTTCCATTGCTCATGAAAATCTGTCTGATGTGACTCAGGCACAAATGCTCACAGACAAGTTAATGTTTTAAACTTTATTTACCTAGTCTCAGTTGCCTACCTCATTCCTCACTCTGACCCTCACCTGAAAGTTATGGTGAGAGGCGACTAAATGAAATGAAAACTTGTGAATTCCTCTGGGTTTGAACCCTGTTGAAATTTGTGATAATGTAAGAACACAATCGAACTAAATATACAACGTAGGTTAAGTCGTTTTAGACATTTTAATGTAGAAATCTAACACATTTTTAAAACTACACTGAATTTACTCAGTATAAGAGTCCCAGGGTCTAAAATGATGTGACACAGTGTGTTTGCTGCCTCCTTTTCCCGAATTTTCTTCTCGCTTGAATGTCAGTCATTAAAAAGCAAAGTTCAGCATCCCCCTGACATCAGAAGGGCAAAACAGACCTGCTGATTTTCCCTAACATGGAAGTGAGGAACTTGAGCAAATGTGCAGTATTTCTATTCCCAAAGCTTCTTTAACCAGTGTATGGGTCACTGAGTGGGAGTATTGCCTCTTCTTCCTACACACATACGCACACATGAGCACATACATGAATGGAACGCAATCTATTTTTAAAAAGCAGAACCGATACAAAGGCTAACGTCACATACACACAACTCTGAGGAAGTAAACTGTAAGCCCACACCATGTCACCATGGGGCCACATTCAAAGGATAACTGCCAACATATGTACAACTTAAATGCATCCAAAATCTATGAACCTACATAGGGAAATATAAGGTAATATTAAATGTTAAAAGATATAATGGACCTGGTCCAATTTGCAGTCCAGGTTTCAACAGAACTTAACATTTCAAAGCTTTGCAAACCAATATTTAATATTAACAATGGCTGTGTAATCAGAAAGAAAAGGAATATGAATTTTTAGAATCTTCCAATCTTGCTGCTCTCGTCAGGCAGCTGTGATTAGTGATTAGCTTGTGAACATGGTGAATAGTGCACTTAGTGACTAAACAGTCAGATAACCAAAGTTGGTGAGGACCGATCAATAAAGCTGAGTGCTGAACTTACACTCATCAGAAATAATGACTCAAAATGCACGCTGATGTTGCTCTGTGTGCAAACGGGCAATAACCACACAACATCACAACCTTATGTGTTGAAATTCTGCCATCGTTGTGTTTACAGGCTGTAGTGTTGCTTTCAAGTCACAAAAAAAAAATAAAAAAATCTATAAATGTAAATTTAAAACACATTTATTCTGCTTTAATGGAAAACTGTTTATCATTATTATTATTATTAATAAACCACTAAAACCAAGGTGTCATTCTCCTCTTGAACCCAGACATACAATCGCAAATTAAAGTGCCACTTGAAAAAGACTGTGAGCCCACTTTGTGCGTTCTTGATGATTCACAGAGGAAATTGCTCCGATCGCTGATCCTGTGGTTTGCAGTGTCTCCTCACAAGGTCCTGGGTTTAAACTCACTCATTCTGCATGGGGGCCTTACTTTGTTGGGTTTTGCAAGGTTTCTCTTTCTGTAGGTTTCCTTGCACCCCAAAGGATATATGCATGTTGTGTTTCAGAAATATCCTTGTTATTGCCACAAGCAAGGCCATAGGCTCAGACATGGACGACCAGCAGCACAACACTGCTCCCTCCTCCCTGCACGCTGCTGTTAATGCTTGTTCTCATCGCTCCCTTGACAACCGAAGCTTCTTCCCGTTCTAGCTATTATTTATTATACTTGTGACAGCACTTCCTTCCTTGTGCATAATGTATGCGTTATACCATAGCCATACAGGTCTGGAATATTCTGTTCTGTTGCACATTCAGGTTCAACCTTTAATGTATTTGGATGCTTCATGCGCAGCACCCTGAGATATTAGCCCAAAGCGAATTCTGTCCTGAGCATCTGATGTGTTGTTTAATTTAAGGTACCTAAACACCTCATCACCATCATTAAAAAGTCCTAACCTTAACACGTTTAAAATCAGCGATACTGAGGTATGGAGACTTTCTCAACCCGTCAGACTTTATATATGCTCTGGGGAATGGTGACGGAGAGATGAAATGGAACGGGAGATGGAGTAGAAACAGCACAGGAGCAAATGTCTGCTGGCTGTCGTCATTGGTGTGGTGGATGTTGCTATGGAAATGGCCCAAAGTTCAGGCCATGGCAAACACAGGTAAGTGTTTGGGTGAGACAGACAGACCAGAAGCGACATGTCCTTTTACATTTCCATATTTGAAACGAATCTTGCTGAGACTACATTTTTTATTTAGGAAGATTAAAAGGAAGGCTTTCTCATGTGAAAACTGAATACAAATGCATGCAATAAAGTAGCATATGTAAAAGTATGGAAACGGATAAGATGTGTATACAAGGACTTCCTTTTTACCACTAGCTATTGCATGAGTGTTTATGAAGGTTCTCAGTCATCCACGTCGTGGTAATTCTAAACGCTGCATCGTCAGCAACTGGACTTGTTTCAGTTCCTTGAAACATTTCACCTTTCATCCAAGAGGCTTCTTCAGTTCTAACTAACTGGAGGAGAGCTGCAGGCTTTTAAGCTCTGCATGGGAGTGTCCTTACAGAGTCGTTAAGGACACGTGTGAGCTCTGAGTTTCAGTCGCTGGGGCCACTTGTGGGACGTTGACCAAACTGGCCTCCACGTCGGTTGCTAGGACCAGGTGAGCCCAGGTGTGAATGGTTGTTAAGCTGTCTGGGGAGGGAAATCAATACTGCATTGTAGGTGGGTGATTTTAATTGAAGTACACAGGCACCAGCAGAGATTTTAAGACTCTTTACTGTAGTCTTTATAATACATATTGTATTTCAAATAAACTGTAAAATACACTGTATAACTGACCAGATGGACTCAGATGCCTTCGACAAGATGACTAGCCCGCACTGAATATTCCGTGTTATGGCTGGCTGAGCTGCAGATTAATGGTTGGTATTATCTCTTGAGCAGCTTCTTCTAATTCTTCAGTTCACACTACTCACTGTGACGAAAAGCCCGAGGATTTTTAAGAGCATGCATTTTTTTTTTTTAATGAAAATTATTTCATACAGGACGAGGAAAATTATCATAATCTGGTCTGACTGCAGCTAGATAGGGAAGGCATGCTCCCATTAGAGATGTAAGAAATGCTATAAAACACACAGTAAAGATGTAAAGTTTAGATTTAATGATTTTGTGGTGCATATTGTACTCTGTACCCTGAGACTGTTAAAGCACTGATGCATTTTTATATTTGTCTGCTTTATGTCCGGTACAAATTTCCCTGAGGAACCAATACAGTGGTGTTGAATTAAGAACTTTGGGATGCTGTCTGATCTTTGCTTTCATCACATATTACTCTGATGTTAAGAACAAAGGATGCAAAATAACCAGCAGATAGCCAGACTATAGAATTAATGTGTTAATTTGCCTTAATTGTCTTATTTTTCAAAATCAGTAATACTGTACACTAACTACTACTCACTCACTCACTCACTCACTCACTCACTGCTTTGGAAATCAGACACAAGTCTGGAAAGTGGTCAGTGTGCTGAGTCCAGGTCTTATTTGCACCTACGCTTCACTAAGGATCCTGTTCCTAATGCAATTAAGGGACATTTTAAAGAATACAATATTACTAATGCTCATCTGTTTGAGAGCACATACTGTAGGCTGCTTCCACATCATATACTATAGCTGTTGACTAATGGGCAACATTCACAGCAACACTGTCTAGCATTTACAAGTATGGTTATAGTTATTAAGCTGTCTGTTTGCATCATGGTTGTTGTGATCTGTTGTGGGGACTGTTGGACCTGGTTGTACTTTGTTCAGTTTCTTACCCGAGGACACTTTGAAATTTGGCATATACTGAGGAGAGAACCGCCGATCTTCGGGTAAGTGGAAAACCTGTTCTACCTCCTGAGCGACAGCCGCCAAGGAAATGAATAGAAATGAATAACTGATTAGAATATGTGTGATAGGACTGTTAGAACCGCCATCTGCTAGGACAGAGAATTTACCCACCAGCTGACCCTACATCATTCAGGTAGGCAATAGTCTAAAAATGCTGCTGTTACAAAGACTTTAGGTAGTTCACTCCTTTTGTCATTGGGTTGATGTGCGCGTCAAGTTAGATTTACTTAGCTGTTTTATCAATGCAACAAAATGTGAACAGAAGTTAATTTATTCAAGACGACAGTATATGCATTTTTCTGAGGCACCCGTTTGGTATGCTCTTCCAAGAGCTTTTACGATGAATTATCGATTTTGAAATACACGTCTAATTTCTAAAAATTCTACCACAAAGCAGTGTCAGTCAAATAGATTATTTCTGTGTGTGTCTGTGTATGTGTACAAGAGAAAGAGAAGCTAACATATACAAGTAGAACCCTGGGAATTTAAAAGATATAAATCATTCCAAGCATCTGCATTATAATAAAAAAGGGTTTTCATTTATGCATAATGGACAACATATACGTGACAGCCCAATGTCGGCTGATAACATCGGACCCACGGCCTCTGTCAGCCTCTATATCTGAGTACCTTGCAGAAGAAATGCAATACTGAAGGCGACGGAAACCTTGCAACACACACTTAACACGTCGGACACACTTGAGAATCATTTTATTTCAAGTCAAATAAAGTTTCTTAGTGTGCCGTAGAGCAGACGAATCGGTAAATGTGGAAGACGGAGATCGTCTCAGTTTATGTAACATATAATCCTGTTAGCTGTGCCTGTGATTTACTGCAGGTGCCCTGTATTTATCCTGCTCCCACAGGATTGTTTACATATGTGTGATATTAGCTGCTTGTTTGAGCTGACAGGGAGTTGAAGCAGGGCGCTGGTGCTGCTCATGACTGACAGATTGCAACATTGAAGGCTTCAACAGAAGATGTTTTTCGCTTAGTTCTTCTGTTTTTTTTTGTGTTTTTTTTTGCATCACTTGCCTTTACAGAACAGTACACATCCAGCTGATCTTAAAATGGCAACAGACAGCTTTTGTCATTCTGAGGTAAAAAATGACAGAGCAGTGTAATGGTTGTAAACAAAATGATTTTGAAAAGATTTTTGCACGATCCAGCACAATGGCAGTGCATCTGCCATCGCGCAGCCAAAACAGGAAGAGACTCTGTTTTCCCTGGTCACTATCCCTGGGTTACAGTGGAACAGCTGGAGTAACTGTGAAAACTCTGCTCCTGCAAAAGAAAAACAACACCACCGATAGAAAAGGCGAAGAAGGTGAAGAGAAACTCAGGTCAAACTAGAGTGAGCAGAAGGCCATTCACTGGAGAGCGCTGGTGTTGTGTCGATATCTGTTCCACCCCGCTTGTATGTGTTCCGCATTACCACCTGATCAAAACAACCAGGTGTTTTGCTTTTCTTTTTCATAGCGCTGAGATCAATGTTTCTAGCTCAAATTGGGATTGTTAAGGTTGTCTTTTGCTTTGAACAGTAGCCCAGCTGCTAGCAGCAGCCATGTTAGTAATGCTGTGTTTGTGACGGTGGGGGTGAATTTGAAAAGTGGTCTGTTTCTGCTTTAAGTCCAAGCTCACTCTCCATTTAGGTCCATTTGGCCACCACCAACTCAAGAGAAAAATATCAGGCTGTTTAGCTACCTACGTTATTCAGCCAGCTATTGTTACCTTACGTGTCTGCAGAGTCAGTGCTGGGATGTTTTCAATCGGGTTATCAGAATTTTTTTGATACTCAGCTGTCTGCTGCTGTTAAAAATGCTTATAGAGGCGGCGAGACAGAACCAAAACCAAAAGGTGAGAGTGTCTGAAATGTCAAATGAAGCTGAAGGGAACAGAGCTGGGTGGTGATGTGTCGGTTTATCACTACAAATGGCGCCTTTTAAATGATACAGTTTATCTATTGTTCTGAATCAGAATCGACTTCATTAGCCAAATTTATGTACACTTGGATTGGAATTTAACTCCGGTTCTACATCGCTCTCAGTGACCTTTACACGGAAACAAATATGAACGTTACTGTACAGTGCAATGTGCAGAGATAATGATTAAGACTGTTTTAAAGACTGTAGTCTAGCATCTGCATGGCCTGAGCAACCTTGTTTGACCTGGAAGCAGCCGGACTGTTGCAGAACAGCACCGGGCTCTGCTCCAGACCGCCTCTGCTCCTTCCGCCGGCTGCAACAAAATCTGAGTGTACCCGCCCTAATCAATGCTGCCAGCTGCACTAGTTGCATCTTGAACGCTGCATTTTGAATGAACTCAGCCATACACAGACTTTGAATTCACCACATGGGAGGCTGAAAATAGGAAGGAAGAAAATGAGGAGGAAGTCTGAAATCAGGTTAACATGGAGCACCGAGCAGCAGCGCTTTAACCTCAGCACCTCACTAATTACCGTACAGGGCTTCCTCTCATCCTCTCTCCCCATTCCTCCCCTGTCAACCTCTCTCTCTCTCTCTCACACACACACACACACACACACACATTGAGGTCAGAACATGGCCTTTAGTCCATGCAGGTAATGAGAGACCATGTGTGGCGCTCCAGACGTATACGCTGCAGTCTTCACATGTAATTTCATCTCAAAGTTTCATCTCATTATCAGTGTGTGGCCGGCTCTCCATGCGCTTCTGAAACCATGTGGCTCAATCACGACGACCACATCTGACACACACGACTCCACCCAAAGCACCTCTTTACGACCTCACACGAGAAGTAGATTAGGGCCTTCGGGAGACAGAACAGGAGGGCACCTCTACCGCAGACAGAAAGTCAACAGCACCAACTTACAGAATACATAAGTATTGAAAATATAGTGCCAAATATCAGCTCACATAGTCAATAGGCTGAATGATGCGGGTGATCAGTTAACAGGGTAGATGTACTGACAGCACTCAATCACACACAAACACGCACACACACACACACACACACCACACATGCACACACAAACACTCACACACAGACTCACTCACACGGTTTCCAAATATAAACCTCTGGCTGGAAGATTAACTAAACCAAACCCAAATCCTCCTCTCTGCATCCTCTCAGCAGAGGTAAAGACAGGACCAGCGGTGAAAACATAATCTCCCCACATTCACACAGTCAGTTCTCAATGACCTGCCAACAGCAGCCGGCTGGCAACCAACCCCTTGTTTGACCCACACAGACACACACACACACACACACACACACACACGATCCACTGCACATCTGTCCACCCTAAATGTAGCTTTAGCGAGATGCACATATTTCAACAAAATGAAGATAATCCAGGGTAAATATCGTTCAGCCAATCTCATTCAGATGGATTACAAAAACAAATCGTTCCCTTTCTTAATCCTCCTGCAAAAAAAAAAAAAAAAGAAAAAAAAAAAGACCCAATTTGAACATGCTGATGCTGTAATCATGGGCGGTTTAGTTTACATTAGCCGACGTAAAGTAGTCACTTACCAAAGCCAGTGGTTAAAGATTAACAGCTGTAACAAAGTCTGCAAAGAAGTTGGGTCAGTTGGGCGCCTTTCATGGTTTGATATCGAGATCTAATTTCAACATTCACATTTAAAATATTTTCTTAAACAAGTCAGTGCAACATACGCACAGCAGTTATATTTACATTAAAGTCCAGCCTTTGCAGTGTCAGCCCATGGTTGATGACATGATCAACTAAGGTTGCTCTGATTTCATTTGAAAGTTGTTGTCTTCTTCGGCCATGACCTCCTCTACCAGCTCTACCTCTCACTCTTCCTCCCCCTCTCATTCTCACCCTCCCTCTTCCTCTCTCTGCAACTTCTTCCATTGTTGTTGGAAAAAAAAAAAAAAAAAGCTCACCTGTGGTCTTTTAGTGCTGATTTCCTGATTGAAGTGGTAACAATTACGGTAACAACTGTTTGACCAGGTGGCACATGTAGTGGCCAGTTAGCTCATGTAGTGTAATTTTAAATAGCAGTGTTTTGAAATGGCAAACATGTGACTTTATGCCAGATTGTTGTGTCTTATGTAGAGAAATGTGTTCAGTGCATTTAAAGTTTTGGAGATTTGAGAAGACGTTTTGCTCTCTGTGTGTCAGTTGAAATATTTGTGCTATGCATGCCATTTTAGTGTGTTTGCAACTGGAAAAAAAACTGTAACACCAGAACACATTTAGGGACTGTGTGAAAATGACTGGTCTGAAGAAGATGAGGCTGAATGTTTTAAAAAGAGAGACCCTCTCCCACAATATTAATATTTCCCATTTTCTTGGAAACAACCTGCAGCACCCTTCTCTATTATATCTCAAAATAGATGAATGTGAGATGAAGGTTGACATGTTTTTTTTTTTATTTAAGACTCATTTGTTCTCACTTTTCTGCCAGTCAGAAAATCACAAGAATTACATATTTAAAACACATGTAGGTCGTAAGTCCCCATAATATATTGGGACAGCATGGCAGGGTAGGAAACGCCTTCATGCCTAAGGACATATTCTCACAGCATTTGCCGTGGGCACGACTTGGAGGACAGCAGTTCAACCAGTGGCCCTCATCTGCTCTCCAATTGGATTTAGAATTACAGCAACAAAACGATTTACAATGCAGGCGAGACTGGGGACTATGTGTGTGTGTGTGTGTGTGTGTGTGTGTGTGTGTGTGTGTGTGTGCCCACGCTCCTATCTATGACGCAAGAGATGATTTATAT
Organism: Acanthopagrus latus; assembly: GCF_904848185.1. NCBI lineage: Eukaryota > Metazoa > Chordata > Actinopteri > Spariformes > Sparidae > Acanthopagrus > Acanthopagrus latus. The sequence continues at coordinate 27,544,720 of NC_051046.1, read as the reverse complement.
AATCTCCTCTGTGTCACAGAGCACAAGTGAGGTTAATGTGTATCTACCATGTTAGTGTATGTGTGCCTGTGTTATGTGCTCAGTCACAGTCCCTGCGGTGGACAGTTGACCTTGGGTGGGTTGTCTGCCTTCTACTCTTTAGATCCTGTTACTGTAAATCCAAACTATGCATACGGACTGCAGACTGGGAGTGCTCTAGTCCAAACAGCCTAATTTTAACATTCCTTCCATCCAGGATCTGTGTGGTTTACATCTATTCACCCTGTTGCCTTCTGGCACAAGATACAGAAGTACCCACTGGCGTACCACCAGACTACAGAGCAGCTCCTTTTTCCTGCCTCAGTGTACCATCTCTTAGTGTCCTATTTTGGCCTTGCAACTCTATGTTTTTTTTTTTTTCTTTCAGCTGTCATTTTAGTTAGAAGAAAACCCCTGATAAACCGCCTTTGCACTACCTGCTCAGCACCAAACAGCAGGCAGACAGTTAGCGATGAGCTGGTGTACAGAGTGGAACATTATAGCAGCTAAAGAGCCAGCAGAGCTACAAGAAATGAAAATATCCGACTTGAATTAATCAAGTGGCCGGGCGCACAACTCCACATTAATGTAATGTAATGTCCTCAGGGACTGCTGGATCATTAAGCTGACAATAAGCAGTTAGCTGATCTGCATTAATAGTGTCAAAATATTGAAATATTTAAAAATATTTGACAGTCTTTCGATGGTCATGTTACGCAGTATCGATACTGGTACCAGCTGTGCTTTCTCGCCCTCTCTTCTCTCTGACAGGAAGCCAACACACACACCACTGCAGAGTCCATACAGGCGCGCCTCCTCACACCCAGTTACCTTAAATGCCGATGTGCTTATCACACAGCACACAAGCCTCGCTAGCTTTTTATACAAATCGAACATCTTATGTTCTCAGATTTGTGTCAGTTTTCCCCCGTGGTATCCAACATGGTTTCAAGGCACAGTATCGGAGTAAGACATATGAGCATCATGACAACAGTAGCACATTCAGTATTAGCCATAAAAAAAGTTTGATTGATTGAAGACTACTGTTGCTTTAAGTGTATCTGTGTGTGTTTAAAGGTCTTAAGGGGGGTACAAACATAACGATGACCGGGCTGATTTCGCTCCGATGTGACCCCTTCCTGACCACGGAAGATTATCTTCTGTCTTATAAGATTATCCTATACAATCTAGGATCTACGATACGATTATCCTGTGGTCTGTGGTGTGTTAAGAGTCAATTTGTCCCGATAATTTGCTCGGAAACGGATCGCGGCCAACAATCGTAAATGTTAAACTCGTTCAATATTCATGACGAAAAATCTTTGTGTGTGGGGAGCCGATGACTCCTGAGTCACTACTCCGTGAAATGTGATGTGAAACGCAACGTAGCCAACCAGCTGACTAAGGAACATAGAAGCGGACGTAAATAAAAACAGAGGTGAGATCTAACTTTTCCTATGGTGGTGTTTGAATTAGCCATTTTAATGTTTTTAATGGGTTTAGTGTCGGCGCTAACGTTAACCATTATGCGCTACCGTTAACCGTCATACTGGTGGTTAATGCTCACATTCCCTCTTCTGTGTCTGCCATATCTTTCATGTTTTAAAACGTTTATTTACTCTTTTTATATACAGTCTATGCCCTTTTCCGTTTATGAAGAGCCCGGTGACGCTGGGGTTGTTGCCATTGGTTACTGTAGATCACGTTTGATCTCGCGATATTTCTGGCTCGGAGGACTAGATTCTAGATTGGCCGTGAGACAGATAATCTTTATGTGTGTGGTGTCCTGTGCTGAGAATATCGGAGCACACCACACACAGTACGATAAATGTGGGGGCGCTACAGATAAAAAATCTCTTAAGATTTATAAAATCCTTATGTGTGTACCCCCCTTTAGTCTAACCTGATAAACTGCCTCCAGTGATGTCCAAGTTGCTTTGTTGGTAACGTAGGCACCAGGTTTTGAAAAGCAGAAAGACTGCATAGAATAAAAAGGGAAATTTCACGTGTTTTTAAACTCTTAATAATGAGTTCAATAGTGTTATAGGAGTGCAATGCTAGACCAGTGGACTGCTTTTCAAACCCTGCCGACTACATTAACCACAATACATTTTAACCACAGATTTGTCATATTTGGACATGTATGCGTGGTGGTCTTTGTACCTGGTGTGTTTCAGAGCTGCTGTGGAGAGGCTGGGAGGGGTGACCCCCCTCATCGGAGCTGCTGACACACACACACACACACACACACACCTGCAGCGCGTTGGCAATCAGAGCATGCTGAAAAGCCCCGGCCTTCACAATGCCTGCCTGATATCACCAGATACACTCCTAGCACCTATATTTCCAGTGAGAATACTTTCATGATCATCTATCTTTGTTTTTTTTTTTTCGCTCCCTCCATAGTGAGATCGGATATCTCCCGATCTGCTCCACCTCATCTGCCACCAGCCTCCAGCACCTCTGTCCACCCACCCACACAAGAGACGCTTTTTCACTGAGCCTTCCACCTGAGCCGTCCATCCACAGTGAGCTTTTTCTCATCGAGACTAACCCGAGCTGGAACTTGTTCGAACTCATCTGCTCGCTTCACCTTTTGTATTAAATATATCCCTTTCAAACTGTTCCCAGCTCCGGTGTCCAATTTTAGGTCTTAAAACAACTTCCAGCTCATCATAACATGACTGACTTCACTAGAGGTAATTCATCAGATTACATGCAGCCACAGAAGACTTTATACTACTTTTTCCACATATGCTGTAACAGTCCCCAAGACCTATTAACACTAAATGAGTAGAATTGGTGGAGTTACCCTTCAGCAAAAATGTGCAAACTACTTGCACTCATACTGTCTAAATGTATTCTAAAATTTGACACCTCAACATATTTAAAGATGTCAAACATGGTATTTGTGTAGCTCACCCTATTATTGTTATTCAGCAGGGAAAATGACCAATAAGGTAACATGAAACTGAATATATTATTTATTGGAGTCATGTAATGAGATGCCATGGGCATTGCCAGCTGAACAGATGCCGTCTGCCAAAATCAATTAGTGTTTCTCAATAGCAGGCACAGTAAGTCTGCGGTTCTACTTTCTTAACCAGCTACCTTCAAAATGGATACAGTAATGTTACGTCAGCAATGGCACACAAACAGGCTACAGCCGAGGGAAATGTATCAGGACTGAACCAGGGGTCAGTTCCAATTTCATGAGAACAGGCGCTCATGCTGTGTCCATCCCTCGGCATTATAGCACTGCTCTTCTTTGGACAATTCACAACCAGAAGCAATAGAATTCAGCAGACAGCCACCCATGCTGCCATGCCGGCAGGTTCATGTGCCAGCGTGGCAGCATGTATGGATGCAGGGAACAAGATAGACAGATGGAGGATACAGAGAAGCTGGGTGGATGGCAGACGTACGAGAGAAAGAGAGTGGTGGGGGACGAGAGAGAGAGAGATGAAAGATGGACTGTAAAGGACACACGCCCACATGAAGGCAGGTTGAAAAGGCCGAGCCCATACATTCTGAGCAGAAATGATAGAGGAAAGGCGAGTGGAGAGGGTGGAGGAGAGATATGAGTGAATGTTGATACATGGTCTGGTCTCTAATCAGCTTTACATCGTGTAATTAGAGCTAAAGTAGGCACATACAGTAATCACATAGCTCATCCACATGTAAACACTGCCTTCATTATGCTGGTTTAGGGTGGATGCACTCCCTGAGGTCCAGTCCGTCTTAGTCAGGCTTGCACTTTGTTGAAAAATTATATTTTTACTCAGGTGAAACTTTTAGGTGATGGACAGGGTTCTTTCTACATCAATGCAAAACATTTGAACTTTTATTTTTAAGACACTAGTGCGAGGCTGGATGAGCAATTATCCAGCATCGCCAAAGGCTCCAGTCACTCTGTGCAACAAATTTGTATTCCTGGATTGCTGTAAATTAATCTTGTTACCAAACAGCAAATCAGGTGATATTCCAAACCTTCTAAGCAGTACACACTGCACAGACAGCCAGAGGAATGGGAGGGTTTGCCTCAAGGGCTCGCTATCAGGTTAATTCATTAACGCTGCCTTCAAAGTGGAATTACAGTAACAGATAGCTAGGAAAAAGGAGTTTCCACTTGACTACAGAAAATGTTTGTTCATGACATAAATCTTTAGTGACTCAAAGGTCCATGTATTGAGGTTGGTAAGGCCACATGCAATAATACTGCATAATATTTTATATATATATTTCCATTTTGACAAATTAAAGTAGTTGAATAAAACAAAGCCTCCAAGTCTCTAAGTGAGCACTCTGTTGCTTTTTGTTGTTGTGTAACAGATGAGACAAGAATCCTGCTTGCAGCTTGATATGACGATTTCAGTGCATTAACTTTCGTTCTAACCTCTGAATTTTGAGGAAATGTCTCCTCAAAATTCCTGTGCTTCGTCTCATAATGCCTTTTCAAATTTGGAATCTTCATCACAGCTATAGTCTTCTGGCATATTAAGCACATGGGTCTTGTGCTGGTTGGAGGGGGAATGAATGCAAATTTTCCAGTCCATTATTCTTCGAATTGCCGATTTTTACTGTCCGCTTTTCTTTTAGCAGTGAACTTGGAACAGGCTCCCACAGCTGGCAAAATGTCAATATGCGACCCGCTCCAAAAACGAAAGTGAAAGTTAAAACTTTCGGGCAGCCGGTGGGCCGGATGCGGCCCGAGGACCTGCCAGCCAGCATGTCCGTGCTGGCTGGCAGGTTGTTGGCACAGAGACTGCCTCCAGTCTGTCTGAACTAAACAAAGCCCCTCTGAGTATTCCTGGGCTTTGAAGCCAATTTAACACCAAGGCCTAATTGTTTAATTAAGCACATCTAAAATGGTGGACACATTCAGTGTCACTACGCAGAATTTGATCAGTTTGGTCTGATAACATTTGGAAAGTCTAGAAGAAATGCACCATTCAATTATTTTGTTCACATTCATGTAAGCGGAGCGCTGAAACGTTAGCTAGCCACTCAGCCAGCAGAAGTCTCTGTTATGCACACTCTATGAAGCTATGTGGAGGATCCAGTACATTTTTTGCCCAGGAAGTTGAAAAGACAGCTTTCAACGAATGGATGGGGCTCTGTCCTTCGATGCTGTATCTAGATTTCCCACAGTAGATAAATGGGCTAAACATGTCTGACTCCATGTGCTGACTCCACTGTGGTACAGACTGCGGTTAGACTGATACAGATCTTTACAACTCGCACACAGAAAACAACAAAAATGGGTGTCCATATAGATATTGATATATTTCTTACTGAAAGTTAGAGTAAGTAATCATTCCTCCTTTTTAAACTGGTCCTTAAGAAATCCTGATGAGTCAGATTCATTAAACATCTTTCAAAGTTACTTTATTGATTTATTCAGCAAAAAGAAATTCAACTTTAGAACGCATCAGTCGACTTCTGGAGAAGTGTTTAGCATGAAATCAGTGTACAGTAAACGGTGTTGCAAAAGAAAGTGTCTCCAGTAACATAATAACTATAAAAGAACGTCTTTATGCATTAATCTGATCCTGACAGATCTTAAGAATCCATCATTTTGCACAGAGTAAATGACTTCTGTTGCAGTGCGCACACAGTGACATGCTGACCAGATGTGGCCTTAAGTAGGCCATCCCAACAAAAACATAGAGGATCAGGGTGACGATCCTATGAAATAGCTAATCCCAAATGCTTTCAATGAGGGGCTGCCTGTTTGATCTGCTCCGCACTGGAGCCAACAGACGCCCTATCAACGATTCAAGAGCGACGTGTTTGGCAGGCAGCGACAACCTGTCCTCTGAGAGCCTTCTACTTGAACATTTGTCAGAATTTTCCTTTCTCACCATAAGGTGTCTTCTGGGTATTATTCTAAGCAGTTACACTTGACTTCAGAGGCATTTTCTGTCTCTCAATAATAAGAATGATAGACAGAGGAAAATATATTTTCTTCTTAGATTTGAGGCTAAATCATCAACCGGACAATAAAACAGTATTCTGTGCTGTTCTATAGTAACAGATCAGTACTCACAATCTGTCAGTAATGGACATTCAAGCAACTGCAGTGGTTTCTACGGACATTTCTTGCTTGCTTGTGCACATATGTGTATTGGTTGGTGTCTTGTTGTGCATGCGGATGCCTGTTGTTCTGCTAAAAGCTTTCATTCAACAAAGAGCCAAGGCGAGGTCACACTAGATGATGTTGTGCTGATGCCAAGCTTGACCTGACTGTACAAACAAACATGGTGATAGGACAGAAAGAATCCAATAAAGTCAAATGTCACGTTTAAACATCCAGCTCAAATGCAGTTTCCCATCTACCAGTTCTTATGCCAGGCAGACATTTTCTTTACTCTGGACTGAAGAATAAACAATACATTTAAATCATAGTTTTATGTGAACCACAACTGATGTCCCCTCGTCTGAAGTAGACCAAAGGAAAACAAATGGTAGATACAACTTCCTCCATCACTCATGCTGTTTTATGCAATAAGTTATCTAAGCAACAAAAACAAACATACAAATCCAACATCATTAAGTGTAAATCATAAGTGGACAAAGCTGTTCTGTGCAAGATTTCCATTTACTCATATTGTCAGTCTGAGCTGCCAGATGGTTTGTTTCACAGAATGGTTTGTTTGATAAATCCATCTGGGAAGAAGCCGCTAGAAAACATATGAAACACACAGGCACTTACAATTGGAAGGGGATTGGACCAACAATCTGCGCATCACTATACATCACAGGTTAATTCCACGCAATCAGAGCAACAGTAGGAGAGTGCTACCAAGAGCGGAGCCAGTTGGTAAAATGAACTCTCACCGAAGTCAGTTAGGAGAAGAGCGAAAAATGTTTTCCATTGAAGAATCTAATCTCATCATCACAGAGAACCTGTGATTTTTACACACAAAAAATGAAAAAGATGAAAGGGATGGAGTTTAAATTCTAGTGCAAAGATTCTAGTCACCTTTTCCGGAGACGCAGCTGACTTGCATCCTGACTTAAAATATCATAAACTGGCATGTCTTGTGTTTGGGCCAGGGCAGGAAAACTTTGCAACATTTGATTAAAACCACCCAGAACATCACTGGCACATCTGCAGAGCACCAGTGACATCTGTGAAGTAAGATGTCTTCACAGAGCTATAAGGAAACTGAAAGGCAACACCAACCCTATTCACTGTCTGTTTTTCCCTACCACCTGACAAAAGATACAGAAGTATCTGCAGCTTCTTTCCTCAGGCTGTGAGACTGCTGAACTCATCCTCAATTCTCTGCCATTAAAAACATATTTTCTAGTGTAGCATCAGGGACTAAAACTTAAGGAAAGCTTTAGTCCCATTCTTTGATCTTCTTTCAATGAAATATCCTCTCCAGTTCTGACATTACTGATGCTATAGCAGCATGTACGGTAACTTCTTGAGGAGCTGCCGCTGTTGTTTTCAAAAACGAACAGTCGCCTCTCTCACTGGTCATCACATCTAAACCATGTCTGGCTCTCAGTAGTTCCTAAAAGGTTGCTGATTGGTTCAAGGCTTGTGTGTTTGGAAAGATGGATGGCAATGTAATCTCAATTACTTCAACTATGGAGATAAACAGGCATATATTTACTGTCACCTTAAAGGCTGACTTCGAACATTCTTACCTTTCAAACAAATGAAGCAAGCTATCATTCAGATATATCAAATGTAGTGCCCATTCCCTGGCATAAAAAAACAATTAACAATCTGATTTCTTCAGCATAATTAAGAGTGGAGACTTTTTATACACAGAAAGCTAGCTACCCAGATAAATAAAAATGACCAGAAATACCAGCTGCACAAGTTGTTATATGACAGCTTACAGAAACAGCTCTATGATCAACATGTTTCTTCGAACAATGAGAAAAATGTCCCATTGCCTGCTGATAAGCACTGCTAACAGTCCGACGGCAGGAAGTGAAATACTGCAAAATGGGAATTAGCCAGCTTAAAAGGCTTACACAGAGCCGCCACTGTGTACAAGTTCAGCTTTGAAACCTTGTTTTGCACCTTTTCATCAAATTACAAATTAAACACTATTATTTGAGAGAATAATAGACTGTGTTATTGAGAAAGTACCTGCCCTGGTGTTAATTAAGTCTGCCAGCCATGGCAGCCACATTTCACACCCTGTGTGTATCTTCACAGTTTGAAATGAATAGCTCAAACCCACAGGTGTCTCACACATCTTTCAAGGTTTGCAGTGGCTGATTCAAAAGACAGCAGGCCTTCACTCAGCTGTGCACAGCAGCCCTCTCATCTGTGCTGCGGACTACTCGGCTTCACTGGGCAACAATTTTGGACAGATATAGATTTCAGCTTTAAAATGAGATTTGAACCAAAATGGGAATTAGCTGCGGCCTGAACTACCTTTGTGTGGTTACATTGGTTCAGGCCTCTTGGTTGACCATGGATCTAAGTAGCAAGCCCAGCCCTACCATGCTGCCAATGGTGGTGACAGTATACTCTATTCAAGGCCATATGAGAGCACCTTGTGGAGGAGGGGAGAGGAAATAATAGACATGCAGCAGAGTGTGAAGTCTCAGCACACTTAAAAAGAAAAATCTTGTCTTTGTATATCCCTGTTAAAAATGTGCATTATGAAGAGGCAGAGGAGTGGTAGGGGGTTTTCATATCACATGGCATATGCTAGCTGCTAATCTGGAGCAGGGGTTTTGACAATGTGGAGAAAAAGGACACAAAAGAGTCCTTGAGGATCTAAATAAGTCCTTAAGGGGGTTTAGAGATGTGCCCAGCAAATTTGACTGAAATGTAATTCACTACCCAAGAAATTGATAAAGAATAAAAATACAATTGGATCAATGTGTGTAGCAGCAATGTCAAGTCCACCCTTACATATGCTAGCATGGAACCAAAGCTGATATCAAAAGGACTGTTGTATTCCAGAGTGGATACCGGCGAAGGCATCTGTTAGCCTAATAACATCACAACCCAGAAGATGTTACAAGATCACCAAAATAAGGCAGAGGTGCTTTGAATGTAGATATATTGAATCCTTCAGGTTGTGCTGAGATTGACGCAAACCTGGTGCACAGCTGTGATGCACAAGCTTGCAAGATCAAGAAGATATCACATAAACCGGTGTTGAGTGGCATTGATCACCTATCAAACAAACAGCCCCACTACAAGCCCTGCTGAAGACAAACAACATCCATCTTGCGCAAGTATCCTTCAAACAACACAAGCACTTTTTTGCAATGGCATCAGACCTCCTTGTGAACAGGATAATTCCCCTTTGGGAGTGGGTACAATAAGAGAACCAAAGCTGTCACCCCACCACAAATGGAGCAACTGTGGTTTAGGCTTTGGGCGTCCACTGATCACAGGGTTGGGGTTTCAATCTCCACTCCCTCCTGGTTTGAAGTGTTCTTTGCGCTGAACTCCAAATTGCTCCAGATGATCAGGTCAGCACCTTAGTAGCTCGCTGTCAGCCAGTGTGTGTTTGTGTGTGTGAATAAGTGTTAGAGAGTAACACACAGAGGATTGGAGTGCTATACTAGGACCAAACAACAGACCAACCAACCAATCAACCAACCAACTAACCAACCAACCAACCAACCATACCATATCATAACCTTCTTGGTAGAGGTAATGATCCATTTTCCAAATGGTAAAAGGATTAATAAAACACAAGTAAACATGGCAATAAACTTAAGCATGACATTACCCATGGTTATTTCATTTTATCTAATACTGTACACAGTTAAAGAATTAATGAGTACGACTGATGTGTCTCCACCTGTGTGCAGGTGGAGAAACTAGATCCTGCGCTATCAGGTGTTGCTGGACTCCAAGAACTGTCAAAGAGCCCCACCCAACCCCCCACCGGTCTGCCCTATCGACCTGCCAGCTTCACTCAACCACCTGCTTGGCAATGGACAGAAACAAAGTCCACACACCCGAGGGCCTGTGGGGCTTGTGTACAGAGAGAAGGGTTGGGGGTTGACCTTTTCCCCCTTTCTGAGTGTCTTCCAACAACAGAGAGGCCACTTAATGTGGGGGGTCCACGAAAAAGCAGGGGAAAAAAAAGAAAAATGTATCAACTAAAAATGTCCTCTTGTGAATTTGAAACTACAGCACACACAGAAGCTAAATCGTTAATACATCAATCAACACCCAGCGCCTAGCATGCAAGGTTGAAATAATTAACATGTTGCTTCAGTAAAAACATCCATCTGCCCTCAGGGTTGCTCTGAGATATTGAGCGCCAATGCGCCAAAGCGCTCAGCATGTACTAAGTTTAATAAAGACATCAGGCCTTTTATTTGGGAAAATTACAGATCTTAAAAATCTCACAATTTAAAAACCACATTCACATAGTATCGGGCACTCGTCAGAGACGTTAAGATTACATTTTAAATTCAAATGTATCACGCAGAAGGTGATGATTTAATCAAACTGGCAAATGAGGAGATGTCACTAGCGCCAGACTGAAAGGGTTTGTCTCGAGATTATGTTTAAAGATGTGGGCATATTGTGAGGCCTTCTGCCTCTTTTGGCAGGGTGGTCTACATAAAAAAAAAAAAAACTCGCAGAATCAAAGGCAAACATTTTGAATTAACCAAAGAAACAGGATTACTCTAATACTGAGATAATTGGGTATATGTGAGAAGAGTTTGGCTACAGGCCCAGATCTAAATCCACAGGGAGAACAACTAAACTCACTGTAGATATAAAGAAAAACTGTGTGGCACCGCCCCCCGCCTTCTATATTTAGATCCTCTGTGAACACTCTAAACGTATATATTGCCCTTTTGCAGCCCTGTCATGATGTCAGCAATGTCAACTCTCACATATCTGCCTGTGTGCTAAAACGTCAAGATGTGTTCACTTCAGAATTTTAAAAAGACTAACGTTGAGCTTCATAGACGCTGCATTCTTCTGGCTTCAGGAGCACGAACACAGTATCTTACAAGCAATACAAAAATGTTGTAACTACCATATCATGACCAAATTCAGTCTCTTTAAGGGTGTTGTGTAATAACAAAAGTTGATCTGTTAGAGGTTATCAAACATCAGACGGCAGAATGAGGGTGTTTTTTTTTTATTTATGTACAAGAAAATAAGAAGACATGTACATTAAAAACTGGCTGAAAAGTGCATCTAAAGTATTTTACATGTGAAGCTCAGTTCACTCAGCTGGTGAAACATGTGTGCACTGTCTTTTGTGGCAATTAAGGTAGTTTTCCCAAGATGAAGTAAACCTCATAGGGCTGGGTAATATATCAATATACTATCATTATCCTGATATGAAACTCTCCTTAGATTTAGGATATAGTGATATTGTGACATGAGTGTTTACTCCTCCTGGTCTTTAAGGCTGCATATACAGTAACGTGATGTGATTATCTAAACATAACGTTATATTCACATTACTGATTGTTATATATCAAAATCTCATGGTGTTAACATATGTGAAAGTACCAGTAGTCATCCCTAACATCCCAAATATTAATTTGCTATGACTTTCATGAAGTGATTTGGAGCAGATTTCAGAATATTATTTGAAGGCTATATCACCCAACCCTACCATACTGATGTCATACTGATGTCATCAGGTTTACACTGGTTTTCTTTTCTAACTGGAGGTGATGGGATTAAAATGCAGAGAAGATGCTTGGCTCTTCAACAGGGGGTCCTTACAGTTACTTCGCCAAATCATTGTTTAACAATATCCTTTAAGTTTCTGTTTAAAAAAAAATGAATAATTTCTTCTGAAAACACACAGTAAGATAACTCCAACATATCATGAGTAAATATCAGCTCATTTAAGTTACACAACATTAATGATAGTCTACCCATGGTTCTGTAAACATGCGAGCGAGCTAACCTAACTGTGTGCTGAATCACAGTGCAGCACCTATCCATATGGGAAAATTGTAGGCTGTATTACTGAAATAGACAGTCATCTGTATTTTGAAGTCAGCGTACATTCTTGTCAGCCACAATGTATTATTTTGTGACTTGAGCAAAGAGATCAGAGTACCTCTGTAATGTGTGAAATAAAGAAGATGAGAACATCTGTACAATTTCAAACTCTTAATGAATTTACATAATAAAAAAAGAGCCAACTAAAAAAACATTCTCTTTTAAAACATGACCAAATAGAAAAAGATGGTTTCAGTTGCCCGTTGCTTTCCTCTTATCCAGCGTATCTGTGCAGATGAAAAACAGACAATTGCCAAGGCATTAAAACCGAGACAAGAAACGGAGAGGAGAAGAGAAGAGAGGAAGAGGAGATGAGTGGAAGAAAGGGGCTGGAGAGAATCGGAGGAAACAAGAGGAGGAATAAGAAGGAAAAGAGAACAGAGAAGGGGGGGAAAGGAGAAGAGGAGGGCACACAAAAAAGAGAGAGGAGGCACAAACAGAGGAGGAAATGAAAAGTGAAAAAAAGCAGAAGAGAAGAGAGGGAAAAGAAACAAGAGGAGGAGAGGGGAGGGGAGGAGAGGAGGAAACATGATAGTAAAATAAAGCCAGCCAGACAAGAAGAGGACACAAAAAAGTAAAGGAGGGAGGAGAGGAAATGAGAAGAAAGGATTAAGGAAGAGGAGGAAAGAAAAGATCAAGGGGAGCAGAGGAGAGGCGAGTTGGGCCACACCTATATCTACTCTGGAGTCAAAAAAGCAACACCTCTCTGCCTCTGTCCTGTTCCCACAGACGGTGATGATGTATCAGCTTTAAAGACACACAGCAGCAGCAGTTTGACCAGCAACTGGCCAGTCCCAGTGTGTCTCCTGTTGTGCACCAGCGAAGCCATAAAGAACCATAAAGCCACTTCATGTGGGTGCTGGGTCAGTGAACTGGGAAAAATAAACACACTGAATGACAAGACACTACAGAAGGTACCTAATTTGAGGCTGCAAGTATAGTCTGAAATAGTGGTGTTGCTTGGACCAGTCCTGTGTAACCACACACACGCACACGCACACGCACGCACACACACACACACACACACACACACACACACACACACAGAGATAAGGAGAGAGAGGGAGGAGAGGGAGAGGTGTGTATGCTTTAATTTCCATCCACTTTCATTGGGTTGGTGTTCTGATTTCAGGCATTCATGTACGACACACACACACACACGCAGAGAGAGAGAGAGAGAGAGAGAGAGAGAGAGAGAGAGAGAGAGAGAGAGAGAGAGAGAGAGCACATCCGACCATTGGATCATGCAAATATGAGTCAAATGTTTTACCCCAGGCAGGCACAGGCTAAGATTTAGGCGCGGCTGAAAGACTTGCCTCAGTGGACAACACACGGTCTGATAATTAGAGACAGCAGGGATATATCTGTACTGTCACACAGCTAGGAGTGAATGCTCTCACTGGGAACATTCAGCGTATTATTTATTAACATTTCTAACCCACTAAAGGTCTAAAGTGTCCATCCACGCTGCTCTGGGTCACATTAAGCAGATAAATAGGCAGAAGAGAGGCGACTTACTTGTTGGGAACGTCTCCCTCATGGGCTTCATGTGGTGTGGACGGCTCTGATTGTGTCTTGTCCCCTGAATCCTGCCGTAATGAGCGCTAATCAACGGCTTCTCGCGGCGGTGAAATCCAGCGTTCACGGTCCGACGGCTGCGGACCGAGCGAGGGACCGAGCGAGCGACTGGCTGACTGACTGAGCCGAGCGGAGTTGTCTCTTCAGCACCACGCCACGCCGAACAGCTCCCGCTGACGTCACTGCCTAGCTACGGCCGGCCACGCCCACTTCCCCTAGCGACCGCCTCCCGAGACTGAGGGAGGCGGTCGGGACTGAGGCAGGGAGAGAGCCAGAGAGAGTAAAACAGGGTATGTCACACATTTGGTTGAGATTCAATCAAACCCAGAGGCATAACTGATAGGGATCTATATCTCTGTGCGATTTATACACCAGCAGTAGATTCTCCTTATTTTGAAGAAGACATTTTTGACACTCTCCATTCAGAAATTGCCTGCTTCCAGGCTCAGGGAAACCTGCATCTAACTGGAGATCTGAATGGACGAACGGGAGATTCACATACTCCTCAGCTCTCGGGTCACTGGAGTAGACTGTGCAGTCACTGACATGGACCCCTCCACTTCAGTGTATTCAGTGCCAGACACCACCAATCCCCCCATTTCAGACCGCAAATGTGTTCTTTAAACTCCCAGATCAAATGAGTGACACAGAAAGAGGACCCAGTAAACTGTTCAAATTAAATCCTACCTACAGATGGGCCCCAGACGGTGGAGACAAATTCATCATGGCCTTGAACTCACCTGAGCTGATGACATATAAATATATAACCAAAACCAATGTCTCTACCAGAGATGGTGTAAACAAGGCGACTGGTGATATCAATATAATACTTCACAAGGCATAAATGTACAATTAGGGACAAAAAACTAAAATTATACCCACATGAAACTTGAAGATATTGAGAATGCCATTAGTCAAGTTCATCAATTCTGGGATATGTGGAACAAGAAGTTCAACACTAAGCAACAGACACTACCCATCCAAAATGGTGACATCTGGAGAGCACATTTTGAAAATCTGTACAAAGACATACCAATAAATCAAATTAATTCAGATCAATGTATTATACAAGAAAACCTCCAAACATTAAAAGAAACATTTAAAGACAAAACCCCCCTTTGTTTCTCAGTTACTTGGGAAGAATTGACCACACGGACAAAATCTCTCCAGCTGAGGAATGCTTGTGGTCCAGACAGCATTAAAAATGAAATGCTCAAATGCAGCACCCCAGAGATGCAGGGTGCAGTGTTGAAGTTGTTCAATATTGTATTACAGTCAGGATGTTTTCCTGACGTCTGGTGCAAAGGGCTCATTTCACCCATTCATAAGAGCAGTGTTGTTGTGAGGCCGCTCAGACACAGTCTGACCAGCCTCACAACAACACTGCTCTCCAAACACCAACCAGAGTAAAGCAGATTATAACACAATGTAAAGAAACCTATCTGGAACACTGGAAAGAAGAAACTAAAAGCCAAATTAGATTAGAATGTTATCTAGCCCTAAAAAGAGATTATGACTTAGCAGTATATCTCTTTACGGTCAGAGATAGAAAGCAGAGACAGATCCTGACCAGGTACAGGCTCAGTGACCACAAACTGACAGTCCAAACAGGAATCATGGCCAAACCAAACCAAATTCGACTCTGTAATCTCAGATTTCTGAATGACCTCTCAAAATTAAAAATACTGGGAGAAGGAGACAGGGCATATCTTGCTGCCCAGTATGTATCAACACGCACAGGATATACTGTATATATATAATCAATGCAAATCAGTGTTGGTGTTGTGTTGGTGTTCATGTTCATGTTATTTGTTGCGTTCAGTCCGAGTGTTTGGACAGATGCTTTGGCAAAATTGTTGTTGAAACTTTCATGCCAATAGAGCCACCTTTGAATTTGTCTTCCTGATTTAGTTACATATAGCAGTTCAGTTAGTTTTGAAGCTTTGGTTTGATTTGACCAATGTTCCAAATTTGATTTGCTCTGATAAGTGCTTGCAAAGCAGTGCCGGCCTCTGGCTGAGCAGTATTGGGTGTTGTTTGATGAGTAAGTCAGCTGACAGACGGGGCTCTTCGGGGTTCACTTCTTTGGTTGGTGGTGCCGGAAGCCAAACTGGCCAAACAAGCACAAAGCAACGAATACAAATACAAATTTAGACAGGAGGCATTTGTGATTTTCACTTTTCGAGGCCTCAAGAGTGGCTCATCTTTTTAAACTGTATATCTTCATAGAAAAGATGAAATATTATCTCAGAAACGGTGTGTGTCCAGCACACACAAACACACATAGACACACGCCCACGAACTCCCTGAAGTGGAATGATGATAAAGGGTTTGGAAGTTCTGTTGCCTGAAAGCTGATGGATTAATGATCTAATTAGTAAATACCACAAGTCTGTTGTCACTCATGGCTCCTCTTTGTCAGTTGTTGTCATCGGGTTTTGAAGTTTAGTTGTAAGATGTTGAGTTTTTTTCAAAACTCAGTACTGAGATAAATTAAAATCTGACACAAACTACAGCAATACAAAGTGATGTTGAGTCATCCAACTGATGCATTATATCTTAAGACACCCACTGCAACAGATGCATCACTGTGTCTCAGAGTGAATACATAATGTTCTGTATGCAAACTAGCTGTTTTTGAGCTAACAGGTACTGATGAACATCCTGTCAGTCATACGCTGCAGCTCCACTGTGCTCCTCAAATGTAGTCTATTAATGTGAGTTGATTTAGTCCGGTGAAAAATGATACATTGAATGATGTGTCATAGTTTTAAGATTTAGTGAACTGAGAGTAGAAAATATGAGCAAAACATATTTCACTTGCTCGTAGAAATAAAGCGTAAGCCCTTCAGCTGTCGGCTGTAGACTGAGGGAAGAAAAATGTGATGCGCCAGAAAATGTCGTGTCAGCTGAAGGAAATTCAGAGTAACAGAGATATACTGTAACTTTGGCAGTTAAATCAGGGAAGGAGAACAATTGGTAGCTTAAAATCCCTGTGAGCTCAGCCCTATAAAATTACATGTCTGCATACCAAATGACGGCAAAGCTGAACAAGGCTGTTTTTTTTTTACCATTTGTTGAGTGGGTAAGATTGGCAGTGCTGAGCTGTACTACAAGCATGAAGTGCACACATATTTGTAATAGGCTCAAAATCATGAAAATTATATGTAGGCTTAAAAAAATGTAAATTCAATTAGACCTTCATTGCTCTCCTGAGAGGAAGATGGTGTCTGTGATTGGGTGTCAAATCCTCTTACCAGTTAGTCATGCCCAGAATTATCTTGTAATACCATTGGACTCACCCTTAAACTGGACCAAACCTATCATTTCTTAACATTGACATCAGCTGACGCATCCCCACGTCTATGCTGGTGTGTGGTTCAGTGTGTGTACTCTAGCTATCTAGCTGGCTTCATGCACTTTACTTGGCTTCCTTTAATAGGGGGGGCTTTAATGTAAGAGGGAAAGGTGGGTTATTTTGTTCATAGGGTGGAGAGCAATACTGAGGAGAACAAAAGAGTCAAACTTCCAAACTTCAAGGTACAAAAGTTGAAACAAAAAAGTAAACTTTTTTTTTAATGCATTCAGTTTAGACAAGTCCTAAATATATTCAAATCCCAGCGTCCCAGCAGAGACGAGGTGGTGGCTCGTCAGTCTTGTTCTTGCCACCGCCTGGTACACCACCTCTGCCCTCTTTCCTTTCTTTTCTTTCTTTCTGTGCCAGTCTTATCATCCTTAACATTTAGACAACAATATGAAATACTTAAAAACAGTCACTTCTGCCTGTTGACAACTTTTAACATTCTGTATTAGATTGCGTCAAGTGTCTACAAGTGAATGATGACCCTTCAAATGGTTGATAGCGCAGCGTTTCTTTTCCAATGTTGGCTAAATAGCTCGCTAGCTGTGCATATGGCTTGGCATTTAATTACTAATGTGAAATGATGTTGTTTTTGCAAGTATTAGCCGATACTGATGCTTAGTCATAAGCAGTGCGACAATGGATGATGAGCTGTTGATGAGCAGAGATGACATCAGTAAAGATAATTTCATTTTAACAGTCTTGTGTGGCTGTGGTGGTTTTCCGTTTTTCTGCAACCGCCCCGTGAGCCGATGTTTTTAGATTTTGGATGGTCAACTACAGGCCAAAGACAGTAATGGTGCAAAATGTAATGATTGGCCACTTAAAGGCCTCACTATTGTCTTTGATTGTAGCTACCAGCTGCCCTAAACCAACCAAGGAGTTAGTCACTCAAGTTTACTCAGACTGGAAGCTTGGATCATGGGGAGTTTCAGTTTGTATACCAGGGAACCAGGATGAGCAGCCTCTAGTAGTGTGAGTGGTGTCCTGAGAGAGGACTGGCCTGTGCTAAGCTGTTAGCATGCTAATTTCAGTAGACATCTCAGCAACTCAATGTATTGACTAATACATCTTCACATTTTTCATTAACTTTTGACTTTTCAAATCTAAAATTCTGACATAGATATAGATAAGGACTATAAGATGCTAATAAACCCCTGACTGTAATTGTATAATTTCACCTTCAGCTAGGAAATTAACTTGATAAACATTATAACCCATTTCAAAGCTGCGTGTTATATATGGTATTGCCATTGAGAGCTACCATGCTATACCATTGTTACCATGCTGACATTAAACCCAACTATACCAAGATTATTTTTATAGAGAGTTTATACTCTTATGAAGAATCTTTATCTCAGCCGAGAAACTTTAATTTGTCATCCAAGTTGCAGTCCACATGAAACATAACTGAGTACTGAGTAATCAAACAGAAAAATGCTAAAAAGCTCCTCTTAAAGGCATCCATTTGTCCTGGAGGATGTGGATATATTTATCCTTTCATTCTCCTCAATAATTGCCATCACTATGGAGTATATGTTATGAGGACATCTTGTGTATTTCATGCCAATGGAGCACCTTTGAAATGAGCTGTGAGATTGAGAATACAAACGCGGATCAGAGAACGGGAGAAAAGCCAAAAGGAGTGTTTTTGTACTGTGTTGTTTTCCCCTCCAGTGGCAGTAAGGATAGATGTGTGAGCCTCCTACACACTGTCAGGTTTCATCCTAAAGTGTGTTGCAGCTGGAGTGACTTCACTGCCCATCCTGGCTTCAATGATGCTCCCACAAATACCCTCGCTACATATACGCGCTCCTTTGTGAGCGCCTTTCTGTAAGTTCAGGCGCATAAGTCATGACATATTTTACAGTGTTATCATACCGTGAGAAACATCATTGGCTGGAGCACAGTGAAAATAAAATCCAAGGTTTTTGCTTTGAATTAAAAATAAGGGAAGGTTTGCTAATTGGCGGGCAGGTCAGAGAGGCAGCCTTGAACTGAAAGAGCTGCAGGTTGTAGCCTCTGATTCACACATCAAATGCTGCAATCACATCCTACCCTCCAAGGAACCCACACTGATCAGCCAACACATTAAAACCGCTGACAGGTGTCCTGCAGGGGGCGCCACTGCCAGCGGGGAGTGCAGCTGCCATGAGGGGGTGTACTTGGTCTGCAACAATGTTTGTGTGGGTGTTGTGTGGCATCCACACGAATACTATTAACCCAAGAGGAATATTGCATTGTAACAAAATGATTAAAGGGATATTCCGGTGTAAATTTAATCCATGTTCTAACACACCTTGACACTGAGTACGACACCCCCTCGAGAGATAAAGTTTGTGGACTGCTAGCTTACGTAGTTTTAGCATCCTCAGAAACGACCACACAACAACAATACACTGCAGCAAATGGAGCAAAGTAGAAATCGCCATCAAAAAGCCACAAATAATACTCAGAACAGCATCAAACTTCAGCAACATTAGAAACAGATGAAGAAACATGTTGCACATATATTTCCGAATGCAGTAGAGTCCCGCAGTAATGATATTCACTGAGCTGTGGAACTCTCCTGCACTCGGTAATCGACTCGCAGGGCTTCCCCACAACAAGGAGGCTTCTCGGGTGCTGAGTTTTGTTTATCTTTTCAGACAAAGCCGGCAACGATATCAAATGTTTGATGCCTCAAAATATGTGCTGGGATCCTGTTTCTAATGTTGCTGAAGTTTGGTGCTGTTCTGAGCATTATTTGTGGCTTTTTGATGGCGATTTATACTTGGACCCACTTACTGCAGTGTATTGTTGTTGTGCGGTCGTTTCTGAGAATGCTAAAGCTACGTAAGCTAGCGGTCCGCAAACTTTATCTCTCGAGGGGGGGTCGTACTCGGTGTCAAGGTGTGTTAGACCATGGATTAAATTTACACCAGAATATCCCTTTAATGTCACTGACATCACCTGTCAGCGGTCTTAATGTCCTGACAGTAGGGTCCAAAAGTCTGAGACCACTGGTCAGTATTTTGACTGAGTCATGGCAATGGTCCAGGAAGTTGAGTCTTAGTGTTTCCCCTGTTACATGACCAGGGGGCACTTTGTCATTATTTTTTAATAGTTGCACAGTTTAACAATGTCACCACCATATCCACAAACTCCGACAAGTCCACACTATAACCTTCCAAGTCCCTCTTTGCTTAAACCTTCTGACACTTCACTCTACTTTCTCAGTCATAGTGCTGTGTGTTTAATTATCCTAGACAAGTTGATGTAAAAATGCTTGACATTTTGAAATAAATTTAACTTAACATGAATTTGGCATGATCACCTTCTCCATGCTCTGGGGATGAAAAGCAGAAAATAATTAAAATGCTCTGGTTGACTGATTCTGCCGGAAACATCGTATTTACACATACATCCTTCAAACCAAAAAGATCCTTACTCAGACTGGAGTGTCCTTGGATCGTTAGTTCAAGCAGGAAGTTCAACTTCTGAGCGGGGAGAATTTACTGGTTAGACAGAGAGGAGGAGACAGCGGCCTCGAGAGATTCTTGCGGTGTTATATTTGAGCTACAAGCCTGGAGGGTGGCCTGTGGAGTCCTCGGCAGCCCTGCAGACAGAAATCGAGGAGATTAGAGAAGGTGGCGGGGCAGAGGAAGACAGCTGTACCGATGAATTTGGGACATGATAGATTGTGGGGCTTGCATCATGGTGTTTGGGTGATCTGTGAGTCAGATAGTGTCAGAGGTGATTTGCCGTGCAGGATGAGGGCAGCACCTGGCTGCAGTCAGTGGCTGTATTAATTCACACCAAATTATGAAAATTCTCCATTGGTGAAAGGTGGGACCAACATGTGTTCAGTCACTTTGTGATGTGCAAAGTGAACAGTGGCCAAGTGGGACTGTCCATCAAAATTTAAATTGATTATATCCAATTGTACAGGAGAACATTTGGTAGTCAGTGCTGCACTAGACAGGCTTTATGGAATATTCCAGTCTACTGATCATCTTAAAGTGGAGCTATGGCCATCGCCTCTAATTGGATCACTGTAGATGGTGGAGTATTCAGAGGAAGTGGTGAATCAAACTGTCAGTGTGATACTCAACTGCCTCTTCACAGGATTTAGTACAAGATGCTTTTGTTTTGTCTTTTTAAAATCAAACAGCAATCTATTAAAATGTAGTGTAACGTGGTAAATTGTATAAGAAATAAAATGGATGATTACAAATTACAACAATTTTACTGATTAAAAATCTAAATTGATAAAACATATACTATGATGTGCATTTCCCTTTGCCTAAATGTTTCCAACTATGTTCAAACCAAGGAAAATTCACAAGGTAACTGTTTGTTTCAATTGGTTGCCAGTCTGTACTTACAGGATGGGCAATCACTGAACGAGACTAAACTTAACAGGCATAAAACATGACCTCGTCTGTGAGCTCGTCTCGATTGTCACAACCAGACTCTGTTGTTCAGTGGTATGTTCACCTGCTCATCATTTGTGTCTATTTGCATTATTTGTGCAAGCATTTATTTGCCTCCAGCAACCGTATTACTTTACTGTTTATTAGAGAGCAATGGCACACGTGTTTGTGACACTCCAGTTCTCTCTTTTTCCCCCTCTCCTCTCTGCGACATTACATCCATGAAGTCGTGCACATTACCCCCCAGCTCCAGTCAGCAGAACTTAAACACCCAACAATGGAGGTCATAAAATAGGCATGAAGATAAATCCAGTTTGTAAACCCCAAAGATTATAAAATCATCTCTGAGCTCTCCTCCTGTCGGTAGAAGTCTCCAGAGTAGAATCCAATGTGACTACTGGTGTTTATTCCTCCAGCAAGCCTGTCTCTGCATGTGACCCTCTCCTCCAGAACCGCCTGGCTCTGAGCAGCTGATCTCTTGTTTGCATTTTGTTTGTTTTTGATAACTCCTGGTGACAGAGAGGACACCTTGCCTGTTTAAGGAAGCACTGATTAAATGAAGCAACAGAACTTAATGAAACATGTACTCCAATTCAATACTGAACTTGTGAGGAATATATTGTTATCATTATTTGTATTTTTTGCAGTGCATATTGCAATATTATAGCTTACAGAAATAACAAAATAATAAGACCATAAGACCTTACAAAACACTTAAGCAAATAGCAAGTAGCAGTGAAGTACATATACGCAATTGTAATTTTTGTTTTTATGTTAATTGGCAAATGTTAGCATGTTAACACGCAAAACTACAATGATGTGATTGGGGTAACTATTTCATTTTCACTGTGAGCCTTTTTACATGGTAGCACTCAGCTCAAAGCACAGCTGTGGCTACCTACAGCCTCTCAGAGCTGCTCACACGGCTGGCTATGAGTCTTAGTCTTGATAAAATGTTAGACATAATTCTCCTAAGATCAAATCAGCAAAAAAATATACATACCGGTACAAAAATATTTTCCCCTCGTGTTGGGTCACCCCTGGCAAAAGCAGTCAAGAAAACTCGTGCCAGTAAATAATAATCTGACCACCAAAATCTTCATACAAAGAGTCTTACTTTATTGCACAACGACAGGAATTAAATGGTGGTCCCAATTTACTGTCCTAGATTATAAAAAAGGCAGCAGACTTTGCCCTTTAATAACACTGAAAGATGGATTCATTTCAATCAGGAGAGACACGTGAATGAATAGGGGTGTCACGATTCTCCAAATCCTCGATTCAATTACATCTTCGATTCTAAGATCACAATTCGATTCGATTATCAATTTTTCCATTTATCTTTTTGAAAGCACAGGTTGCTATGCCATTTTTAGACTTTTATGCAATGTAATATCTGGCCTTTGTTCGCAATGCACCACACTACATTGCCAAATTTAAAACATTTATTAACAACATAATGTAACAATAACTTATTTCTTGAGTAAATTGGAAACTTAAACAAAATAACCTGCCATCTAGTTTGAGATGTGTGAGTGGGCGAGCGAGAGTGAGGGAAGGAGAAGTGAAAGGAGTAGCAGGAGTGGTGACAGCAATAAAGTGTACAATATAGGCTGCAGTTTGGCTGTGAATAAAGGTGACAGCTCCTCCAGATACAGCAAAGCTCCCTGGTATTATTTCCCGACCAGCTTAACACGTGAAAGTGGTTCACCCTGAAGGTAAACACAAACTTGGGCCCTGGAGCAAATCATCTCCCCTGTGCTTCCCGACCACGGTCCAGGAGCCCAACAGGAATGGTGTAACACCATGCTATGGTTTGGCTGGCTTTAGCTAATAGCTACTGGCTTAGCTAATAGCTAAGTTAGAGGAAGTTGACTCGGAGCAGTTAAGCATGTGTGTGTGTTTTTTCCCGCTCTGCAAGCCGACCGAACGTGACATGGGGGTGTGGCAGCTTTGATGATTAAATTTTTTAATTTAAAGGTTGAGGTTGTGATTTAAAATCAAAATCGTGACACCCTTACGAATGAAGTAAAGAAAATGTTTCTTACTGCAGATGACATGTTGTAATTAGTCTTAGAGGAGAGGATGGAAAGGGCCAAAGATGGAAAATCTTTGCTGCTTTGATTCTACAGGGGAGATTTCATGATCAAAGGCTGGCTGCACTGAGCAGCAGCAAGAGCAATCCTCCCATGGAGTCCAGACATGGGTGGTGGTGGCTCATGACTCTTCTGAGACAGATGAAGCTGATGAAGTGATGCAGCTGGTGAATGAAGGCCTGAGCAGTGATGGGGAGGTGGACGATGCGTTCGGCAGCATGAATGAACTAAGGCAGGGAGACACTTGTATTTTTTTTTTTTTTTTCAAATATTTTTTTGGCCTTTATTGATAGGATAGCTGAAGAGTGTGACAGGAAGCGGGGTAAGAGAGGGGGAGTGACACGCAGCAAAGGGATCCAGGCTGGGAGTTGAACCCAGGTCCGCTGCAGAGCCTCGGCACAGGGGTCACGCACGCTACCGACCGAGCTAAGCGGCGCCCTGACACACTTGTATTTAAAAGGGAGCAGCAAGAATATAGGCTAACAGTGAAGGTGTGCTGCTGTTGGATAGCTGTACCCGGCCGATGTGAGCAGCTGGAATCTGACAGCCCCAACTAATGACATGCAATTATGAGCATGAGTGGGAGGAGTAAATGAGAGGACGGTATAAGAAATAAAATTACTGGTCTTCCTGTCTGAACTTTCGGTACAGCTTCATTAGATGAGGCTTTAATAGCGCTTCAACAGCAGAATAGTTTTTCAAATCCATCCTGGGATGAAGTGTGTGTAATATTTATGTGTAAAGGTGGTGTTATCTGGAAAAGAAAATGAACTAAATTAACTCAGTAAAGTCTTTAACTCTTTCACCTCCTGTTGTTGACCTTAGCATGAACCCCAGCCATGCTCCTTGCAGTTTTAATGTCCTCCCAAAGCAGGATTTGTGAGTGTAGCAGCTCTAGCTACTGTGAACACACGGAGTTGGGAGCCTGTTATTCATGAATGATTAAAACCTGAGTGTCGCGGCAGGTGACACATCCTGGGTTTAGCATGAACCTGGTTTGTAGTGCACATGTGAAAGGGTCAGTGGTATAAATAGCACCCTTCAGTCATATTGAGCCAAAGTAAAGATATCGTTAGAATGTTGCTTTGGTAAAAGTGAAAGTCACCCATACTAATAGTAGTCTATGTAAGTGATGCTCTTAAAGGTATGTGTTATTAAATTTACTAGCACTGAGAATCATTTTCTAGCAACAAATGTACTTAAATATCCAGTAAGTACATTTGACATATATTTACATCTATGTACTGTATATAATCTATACTATTGATCAACCAGCAATGTGCTTTGGCTCTGATGCAGCATACAATCTGCAAAGTAACCTCTACATACAGTTACAGTGTAAAGTAAATGTACAGGAGTAAAACATACTATATTTGACACCAAAATGTGTTTTACTGTAAAGTATAAAGTAGCAGAAAATAAAAACACCCGAGCAAAGTAATGGTACCTTAAACGTATAGTGAACTTCAGTGCAGTACTTGAGTAGATTTTGACCCAAACCTCTATCTTTTGCTGATCCTAACCAACATTGTTTTGTTGCCTGAAGCTAGCCAAACTGCAAACTGACTGTTGGTTTCACACAGGAGGAAAGCCCCGGTCTCCTGAGTGTACGTTTGTTTGACTGACTGATTAATTCACCACAAACTACCTACAGAGATGTTACCGGTCTTTATACTTGTCAGACTGTGTCCACTGTGACGACTGGGAACGGCTCTTGTGTGTGATGGGATGTGGGCGTTCAACATCAACCACCTGTCTGCTCCTGCGCAGCTCGGGCTCGTCAGGTTGAGGTTATTGCAACAACAGAGGCTCTTTACTTTCTGACTGGTAGTCAAACTGAAGCTTCTTGTTAATTTTTTAATCCACCACACAGCGTGACAGTGAGCTGAGAGCAGCATTTTGTGGCTTTGTTTATGCGGCGCACTGAAAGCTTTTAGTTGCTTTTCTGATGGTTTGCCAAGTGCAAACATCCTTTGAGGATGTTTAAACACACACCCGCACGTGCACACACACACACACAACCTGAAAGATGATGAACTCCTCTTACATGCATTCAGATGAATTATATAAAGTAGTTCCAAAGCAGCCTCTTGTCGTCTGAGCCCATTAACCATGACAGTAATTCCGAGCTCCTGCCAAGACGATGTGGTGGTCCGTGGTGTGTGTGCTTATCTATGTGTGTGTGGAAGAGAAAGAGCAGTGGCAAAGTTGGCAAACACATATTTGCTGAGTAGCTTATATTCAAACCACAGAAAACAGCCCTGTTACTCTCTGACTGATCACTGAACTTACAGCTTGAGAATCAAGAGGAGGGAGTCAAATTCATGTGAGGGGGTGTGCGTGTTTTCAGTGGGCAGGCGCAATTCCCCCATCCCATTCTTTGACTTTCAACTCAATGCTGCAGAGGCTGAGATCAAACTAAACATACAGTACTGGCTGCATCACTATAAATCAGAGGGCTGATTTAAGTATTGGAGAGAACTGTTGGAAACATTTATGACCACAAAGCCAGTGCCCTGCAGACATTTCCCTACCGAGCTGCAGCAGGAGTGTATTTTTAAATTCACTGACTGCAGTGGCCGAGGGGGGATATGAAGTTTGCTCCAACAACAGGAGCGAGTAAAGAACAGAACAGTTGAGACGACGGTCACTGATTCATTATGTACAGCGTGTCATATGTCATGTTGTGTAATCTCTCCAGTTGATGCTGGTGAAATGAGGACCGGAGCTTGGAGACACAATACATGACTCACCACCTTGTGAGCCAATTTGTCATGACATAATATACACTTAGCTTGAATGTACACTTAACAACCAGACTAAAACGTTTGCACCGCTCAAAATAAAAGTCCATCCGGTGAATCATCTTATGTGAGTGTTTATAACACTTTTGGATGGAACATTAAAATAATAATCTTTTGGGACTGTGGTGTTTAAGATGTAAAAATCCATTTGCACACCTGTATCTTTAGTAAACCACCACGAAGACACAGTTGTGTTCAATATCCTGTAAGCTGCAGTGACAGTGTGCGATGTGAGTGTATGGACGGAGCTGAGACCACAGCCTGGCTTCACTTGTTTCTTGTGTCCAAATAAAACTTCTGTGAATTTCATGCAAACTAGGCCAGCTGACCTTACCCTTTCTCATTCTGGGCCAAATTGTGGGACAGTGAGACCACATGGCCAGATGATCATCTTTAGGCTGCACTGCTTTCTCAGCTATTCCCACTGTGTCGACCACTGCTCACACGACGTTAAATCATCGTACAATTTGTAGGATCTTGTTCCAAGAAGTAGTTCTGTCGCGATAACTTTGGCAGGGACTTAGCGTGCCCCCACTGTAAACTATTTCAGAAGTCAAGAATGGCTATGCATGCGATTACTTTTGTTACTGCCATGATCTGAGTCCTCATCAGAAAAACAACCACATAGGTGGAAAATACAAGGAGCCTGTTAAGATGCACGTAGACATTTGTTGTGAGGTGGGCACTCAAGGAGCTGTTGTACTTATTGCAGCTTCGAGGAAGGAAATGAGGAGAGGCAGTATGAAGAGTGAAAACAGTCAGAGTAGTGAGGAGGTGAGGAATGGATCGTGGGGGTTAATCAAGCACAGGACTTTCATGGTGGGCCATGACATACACTCACTGCTCTGCGGTCTGGGTTCGGGAGCTTCAAAGCAAACCTTATGAACTTTTATCTAATGCCATTTGCTGTAGGATGGTTTGAACCTGCTCTTATTCGGCAGTGTATAAAAAAAAACACACTTGTTGTCTCATCTTGGGTCTGAGGAGCAACTATCCATGATCAGGGTCTCTCTGCGCTGGATCCGTCTGCATTGGACCCCTCTGAACTGGAAGGAGCTTATTAAGAGGCAGGTAAACAGACAGCTTTGTTTCTGCTGTTAACAAACTCAAAAGTTGGATTACCTGAACAGTGTGCACCGTGCAGCTCCACCTCTCCGGCTTTCTCTCTCAACACTGGGACCACTGACACCATTGAGGGGCGGCAGTGGCTCAGGGGGAAAGCCAGCGTCTTGTTGTCGCTGGTTCAGTTCCCCTGGTTCGCATGGTGAAGTGTCCTTGGGCAAGATACTGAACCCTAAACTGCTCCTGATGTGCTGGGCGGCACCTTGCATGGCAGCCACTGCCATCAGCGTATGAATTTCTGTAAGTTGCTTTGGACGAAAGCATCTGCTAAATGCCCTCAAATGAGATCAACAAGATCTCTGTCTCAGGGATTCTTGACCAAACTGCTGTGGATTCTGACGGGCTGATTCAGTGTGATGACCTTTTACAACACAATGTGGTCATTCAGACAAACATTGATGTGGAAGACAGATCACTGCTCTCCTACTCCTGGCGTTCCCATACTGACTCTGAAGTGTCAGAGATGATCAGCCCAAGATCCTCTCATCCCCCCTCATCCTATCAGTGTCATCCGCTTTTAACTTCTCTTCTGTTTTCTTTCCTTCATTCTCTCACTTATCCGAAAGCATTAGAATCCTTGTATGTCCAACTATCTGCATCTTTGACCTTTTATTTAAGAGTTGTGAAGTGATTAAGTTTTTCTGGACCAATGAAAAGTCCACTGATTTTGACTTCTCCCAAAGCCATCCCCAAATAATAATCTTGATGTTGAAATGTCAACGATTTTTGTATTTTTATACTGACGTATTTTCTCTTTTACATCCCCAAAAGAAGGAGAATAAGACGAAAAAAAAAAAAAAAGGCTCCAGCAGAGAATCAAACCATGCCACCTCCTTTTTGGAAGCAGCTGCTTTGCTGCAGTCCCGGCCGCCTTTGCTGTGATGAATAAGGACCCGGATCAGGACCAGATCCAGCCACTGGCCTAATGATTACATCCCCTCTCTGAAGTATTACTCTCATGGCACATATGCTAAGAAAATTCCTAGCTTCTTGGTTTACTTCCAGTGCTGCAGCACCAGAATAGATTGCCGCAGAAATGAGTCCTAGAATGCAGATAATGCATGCCATGTGTTCAGAAGCAGACAGGTCCTAAGTCCTCAGCAATAAAATAGATGCCACGATTACCTTAGACCTTGCAGAGTTGCGGCTAATTGTGGCTGGAAGTGTTTGATCTCTGTGTCTTTGTGTGTTCTTGGTAGTGCTAACTTTACTAGCATCCTCATCGTCTGCACAGGTTTCACCGTGCCGTCTCACCAGGTGAACGCCAGGATTTGTCGTGCACTGCTGTACTTAAACTCTGCTCTACAGAGTTTAAAAAAATGTGCCTGCATTTTGTCCAACTCTCCGTCCTTCGCATAAAATCCGAATCTCTTCCAAACATTAGATTTTAGATTTGGCAGTGCGTCTAAATGTTACTGGCGTTGTCGGACATGCTGCTTTTGTTTTTGCCTGTCAGGCAGGGGGCAGGCAACGCTACCAAAACGTCACTGTGACACATCTTGCGAGAGCCTTGCAGCTTGGTCCGCGAATTGGTGTTGTCGTATCTTTAACTTTAAAACTGATTTCTGATTCATATTGGTGAATTGTTACACCCCTATTGAATAGACTTCTGCCAGTTGTTCATCATGGCTTATACAGTATGACAAACACATGCGGAACCAATGTGCTGTGCCACCATATTCCAAATCTTTCACTATTTATTTTTCAGTGGGGTGGCAGATTTGTATCAGTCTGTGCTTTCAAACATAGATAATGACACATCCTGTGTACTGTCACAGCCAATAACAAATTACTCTCAGACTTCAGTTTTAATACACAAATTGTCTGATAAGATCTCATTTTCACTCTGTGTTCATCTCCACCTCCATGACATTCCTGCAGGACGCAAACACAGAAACACGCTCATAATACACAATAACACACACACACACACACACACACACACACACACACACACACACACACACACACACAGTCTCTCTCACTGTCTCGTCTCATCTGGTATCTATAGCTGAGGGTTGGGTTGTCCTGTTTGATGTAGCAATAAGCCTGGAGCCCACAGCACTCTTACTGGAATGTCTATCTCACTTCACTTCTCATTACTGGTAACACTGACTCCTCTGCATCCTTTTGTCTCATCTTCCCTATTGTCTATCGTTCTCCTTCCCCTTAGCTTATTGTATATTTCAAAGGCAGCATTGCACAGTATATTTGTGGTGCCAGCTGTAAGGCTGTTGATGCTGGGCAGTATTCACTTTTTGATTTATATAATGATCATCTGAAAGATGGACAAATGAATGGACATGGACTTAATTCATATATAATCACGAGAGTTAGAGAAGGTAAAAGGGGGAAAAGGGGGAATATTCTTAAGTCTAAAACGAAGATTACCTTCTGACATCGCTTCTTTAAGATGCCAACAGTTGTGGGAAAGGACATTAAAATTGAAAATGAGTGGCCAAAAAAAAAAAAATAAATAAAAAATTCACAGACAAAAACTAGCCTGTCTGTTGACTCCAAAACCAAATCAAAGTGTGACTAAAACCTTTCGTCAAAAGACCAGGTGTAAATATCCATCCTGACTGAGCCGATCACAAGTGGACAGATCTCGTGTGATGGAATCTCGCTTCCCCGCTCTATATGCAAATAAACATGTACATCACTGGGACAAACGGATACATTGTTTCTAAAACAAAGAAAGAACTTAATGTATTACAATCACAGAATTTACTAGAAGGCCCAAATAGTAAGGAACTTTTCTGCTAACTAAACAACTCACTAAAATTTGCGAGTCTTGGGACTTTTTCCATAGGGGACAAAGAAGTGGCCTATATTGGTTATCGCTAGCTGTATTTGTGAATTTACATAAATTGATGAAATCGGTGGAAACAGTGTGTTCAATCACTTTTCACAAGGAAAATATGTTTGCATTGATGTTTTACATTTAATGCAGAATTTACAAGAAGGTACAAATGACCTCTAATTTACTGAAGCTGTGTCACAAGGTTTATAAATATATATATATATTCCTCACTCAACAGCACTCAAAGTTGCACAGTTTTTAAAGGAAGTCTGTGATATTGTGGTTCTTGGTTTCAGTGACACCAGTGTACTAACAAACATCTGCTGCTACGTGTCATTTACATTAAAGTAAACCACACGGAAATCAGACAGCATGTAATCCACTCTGCCTGTCGTTGTGACTTTCATCTCACTTTGTGGTGGACGTCAACTGAGTAGGTGGTCCTTCGTACACACTGATACAAGAATGTGGTCACATGCAGCCCGCACAGCCTCTGAATGTCAAAGGCTTGTTCAGTCTCCAAGGCAGATTCTTTTTATTTATCTATCTTGCATGTTCAGATAGTATCCAGACTGATTTTTAAAAAAACTGGATGTTTAAAAAAAATAAATAAATTGGATCCAAGCCACATTTACAGAAACGTTTCCATTGATAGAGAAATACCCTGTTTATATCAAAACAATATAAAACCTAAATCCTTTAGACCATTTGTTTCTTTTGCATTTTAACTAAATTAACCTGTAGTTCTTTTTGCATGCTTTCCAAAAACTGGGTGAAAGACATTTCAAACCTCCCAACTTATTTTACAGTTTTCCTGGAAAGCAGCCTCATCAGTTGTGTGATCCCAGTTTACAGGACTTTTTACCAACAAAGTATACAATACAGTTACAGATCTTTTAATATTTGCTTATATATTTGACAATTAAAACTTAAAAGTATTGCGTCAGGCATGCACCATCAGTACATCCCTCACTTCACCTGGCCGATCTCCTCCTACTCACTCAGCTGAGCGGAGTCAAAGGCAGTAACCCCTCCAGTAACATTTTAGCAGTTCAGTTCAAATCAGCTCCATGTTCAGAAGAAGAACTGTGGTTTTTGTCTGCAGAAGAGCCTGAGCTGCTGTTACTGAGTCGGTCCAGGTGAAGCCTATCTACCTGATGTGCTCTTATCTCTTCAGCAGTCATTTGGTCCACAAAGCTGCTGTCGATGCCTGACTGCTTTCCTTAATGAGGCTGCAGATCCTCTTACACACAGCCTCCACTACACGCACACTACTCAGCAACCTGAGGGTGTGAATGAAGAGAATGACCAAGAGGCTGAGCCAATTAACTTAGATCTCAGGAACATAGAACTGGTTTGTCGTAGTCATTTACAGACTGGAGTGATCAGGGAATAAATCACTGACTGGGTTAATGTACAAAATAAGTGAATGAATGAAAACATGATGAGAACGAAGTAATGAACATAATTATTTCTGTCAAGGTGAGGATGTGTCTGATTGATTAGTCTGCATCATATTAGGGACAGCACCATATACACAAGATTTGAAAAGACACACAGAACCCTGTCGCTCATGTTGAAAGCACAACATGGATGATGAACACTTGATTCATGAGGGTGAAAGGCTAAGCAAAGCTGCTGGAGGAAGAAAGATTCTGGTGAGGAAACACACCCTCTCTACTTGCTCTTGGCGATACTGTTTCCGGTTGAGAAGAATCTTAATGTCAAAGTATAAAAATTGTGTTTTTTTTTTTTCTATTTTAAAAGGCTACACTGAAGAAACATAGGCTATATCAGCAAAGTCACCCATCTTTTACATGAGTGATTAAGTGACTGAGTCATCAATCTGATCCTCAGCTCACTGCTAGTCTTGCATAGCAATTTCTATCCCCATAGAACTTCTTAAATGTATTCTTAAAACCAGTCACAATTGTCGTCATATCGCCAAATTCAGGATGCAATGATGGTTGAAATAGTTAGCAGGCTGCAAAAGAAAAGGTAATAGCTACTATCTTACTTAGGTTTGTCCTGTTTGCAACCAGGTTAGGCTTCACCTGACATTTTAAGCATGTAACTTTCTGGCTAAGAGGTTTTTGTTGTTTCATGTAGTGACAGGTGTTTCTGCCTGATGAGCAGCTGCCTGCAGGTAGTGGCTGTCTGAACTCACACCAACAGTTTACATCCCGTAAGTGAGACTAGTGCACAGCTGATAGGTACGTGATTTGTTTATGGCGTAATGTAACGAAAACATCTGGCAATTTTTCCTTTGAGTTCACCTGTGCCATCTTGGAGTCCAGTATCCAGTTCTTATAATACATTCTGTTGATGCTGGTGCTAGGAGCCCCAACAGAACTTCTAGAAAATCACATCTTTCAAATTTTTTTTTAACAAAATAGGGGGTAAGTACACCACCTGAAACGGACCAGGTCAGACCCTAAAGTACACACTCCAAGTTTAATGTTTTTTGACAATTTTTCTGATAAGCAGTAGCATGTGGTCAGCTGTGGATTCAGTTATTTGTAATGGGTGAACAATGGAGCTGGACAATATATTGTTATGGTGAGATGAGAATATGTATGGAGATTTTGGATTTCCTGGTATTAAAGGCTGCATTACAGTACAGTGATGTCATTTTCTAAACTTACTACTTGTTCTAATACTTGTCTTTACTCACTTAGCCAATATATCACCATCACTGATGATTACTTAAAAAATCTCATTGTGTCAGTATCCTCCTTACAATATTGCTGCAATATCAGCATTTGGAGGTATTCGGTCAAAAATATTGTGATATTTGATTTTGTTGACCAGTCCTAGCATCTATGAAGTGCTTCTGAAGAGATTAAACATTTTCAAACAAGTCAGACATTTTCAGGTTTCTTTACTTCCTTATGTATTTACAAACCAAGAGGATTTGAGAGGTTTTGAGGATGTCATCTTGGACTGTCGGAAACAGTGATCGACACTTACTGACATGTTCTGACCAATGTCATCTCATTTAATGGAGGTACTCGGTAAGTGGACTTCTATAGTGCTTTTCCAGTCTACTGACTGCTCAAAGCACTTGACAGCAATTGACACATTCACCCATTCACACACACATTCATACAGTGTTGGCAGAGACTGCCATGCAAGGTGCCGACCTTCTCATCAGGAGAAAGTTGGGGGTCAGTGTCTTGCTCAAGGACGTTTGTCATGCAGCCGGGGGAGCTGGGGATTTGAACCGATAGCTGCTAGACTCACTCTACCTCCTGAGCTACAGCCACACAATGAATAGAAAAAAAAAAACAGTCATTGAAATATTTATTGTGTGTCATGATATCGCTTAAAAATGTTGTGTTTTTTTTAAGGCCATATTGCCCAGCCAGCTTTCTGGTGAAAACTGAAGGATTTAAAACAGAAGGGGATCCACCAAAACAAGTGTGTGTCAGGGCTAGCTACCAAAATTGAAACACGCCGACAGTAAATTGTCATAAGACTGGGCTCTTGTTGCATTCGTGTACAAAACAACAAAATACATCACTCCCATTGTGTTGGCTCTCCTCTCCTGCCTCACTGTGTTCAACACAACTTTACTGTTACAAAAGCATGACAGTTGACAGAAGGGAAGATTTATAAGAAAAAACATGTCATGGAATGATACCAAATTCGACAAGGAGAACGAAGAGGAGAGCAGCAGATACACCTCTGTGCCTCTCCTGACAGAGCTCGCCTGGACTCATTTCTTTTTCCACCTCGCTGAGACACTGAGTCGTCTGTGAGTGAATAATGTGTCCGTGGTAATGTGTGCAGCAGCCTCCAGCTATTGGCTGATGGAAATGCTCGTCAGAGAGATGAATGATATGGCGCTGACCTCAGGGGTGCTGCAGACATTAACAGGCCTGAAGGATGACTGTGATTGGATGATAGGACAGGCATATGGGGATGGATGGAAAGACCGGATTGTGTACTTTCATGTTAGACAGCAGAGCCGGTGAGTCGCAGTAATGAGACAAGAGAAAAATGACTGAAGACATGTCATCTGTGTGATTCAGCAAAGTTACACATTTTTCACCATAAATCTTCTATGTAACTGGAGTTTTTAGCCAGTATTTGTATAATTGTATCACCCTCTATCAATGGCATGTGTACATTATTTGTAATTATAATTGTGTGTGTTTGCTGTCATTACCCTGTGTCCATGCATGTTCATGTGATGGTAATTAGCAGGAACAGAGGAGCACCGGCAGCGTGGAGTTGGCCTTCAGGGCCAAAACTGGCTAACAAGAGCTACTCTATAAAGATTATGAGATTAAAGAGGCTCTGAGTCAATCCACTCCCCGAGTGCTTTCACTCTTATGCCCGCTTCAGCTCATCACACATAACTGACCCTCGCTGGTTTGAACAGCCTTTGGCAAAGGTGGTCAACAGCAATGTGGACTGACTGTGCTGTGTATTTAGTATGTGC
Organism: Acanthopagrus latus; assembly: GCF_904848185.1. Taxonomy (NCBI): domain Eukaryota; kingdom Metazoa; phylum Chordata; class Actinopteri; order Spariformes; family Sparidae; genus Acanthopagrus; species Acanthopagrus latus. Next base: position 27,510,090 of record NC_051046.1, on the reverse strand, counting down.
ATGTACGGTTCATGTATTCATCTCAAACTGTTCTGTACAGGACTGTATGATATAATACAGCATTGGTTTTATTTAATAATACAGGCAACTGTGAGTAAAATATAATACTATACAATAGGATATGTGATACAATACGCAATGCAATGAAACTGCTCAGTGAACTGCATCGTCTGTCATGACTCCGGCTTTGCATCTGTGTTTTCCTGTTTCATTTTGAAGTTTTGTGTCATGTGTTGCTTTTCATTTCCTCCTATTGTGTGATTTCCCCCTGCTGTTTTCTTGCTGTCCTCACCAGTCTGCTTTTCCCCCACACCTGCTCTGCATCTCCCGCTTTCGCTTTTCTCTCCTTCCAGTGTCATCAACCCCTGTTTCTAGTTTCACCTGCACCTCACCCCCACTGTTGTGTTTGCATATATTCTGTGTGCTCTGTCTTGTCTTTGTCAGTCTGTCTTGTGCTCCTCTGTGGTCCATCTAAGCCTTTTCCTGTGTCTTCCTGTTACCTCATCGCTTGTTCCTCGGTTCTTGTGTTTTAACTAATATCTACTTTGCTGTTGGTTGTGCTTTGTTTAGCTTTTCTTTTGTGCCTTTTGATATTTTTATGTCTTTGACTTGTAGTCAAAGCTTGTTTTTTGTACAGTGTTTTTGCATTTGGGTGCTCAACTTTATTTTTTACCTAAACTGTAACATCATCTGACTTATGGCCACCCACTATGCTCAGGAATACTCAAAATAATTTATATGTCCCCAGGGGACAATTCAAAGCATGTATGGCTGTAACAGCACATCCCAATCAGGGATAAGATGGGAGTCACATCATCATTTCAGTGTGTACCAACTTCCTCCCTGATCCCACATGATGTTTTTTTATAAAACGTATCCGTATATTATATGGGTTGAATAAGGTTGATGGTTACAGATTTAATATGTTTAGGCTATGATAGGAAACTTGGTTCATTTGTATCTGCACTAAACCCCCAAACGTCTTTAGGGCCGCAATAGCTCGGTCCGCAGGGACTTTGCTTGGAGACTTGAAGGTCGCCGGTTAAAGTCCCACTCGGACCAAAAAAAGTATGATGTGATGTGGACTGGCAGTTGGAGAATGCTAGTTCACATCCTGGGCATTGCCAAGCTGCCCTTGAGCAAGGCACCAACCCCTAACACTGCCCGTTTAGCGCCATAGCATGTCTAGCAGCCCCCTCACTCATCTCCTCTACACTGCATGTGTGTTTGTGTGTGCACGCCTGTGTGTGATGTGTAACTGGGATTAGCAGTTTAAAAGTGTATGTCATCACCATAGTTTAGTTTGTTGTTGGTCTGCAAATAAATTAATAAATAAATGTTTGACTATAAAGTTGTTGTTTGTGGCTTGCTTACATTAAACAGTTGTCACTGTACTGGTGGTTGTGGCTCAGGGTAGAGCTAGCATCTTGTTATTGGTGTTGCCACAATTACCTTGAAAAAGTCATCTGATTACGGATTAGTCCTTTAAAAAGTTACTTTACTGATTACTTGGTTTTAAAAGTGACTAATTTAGATTACAAGTTACTTTATTAGTTACATTCAGCAGCTGCTGATAACACCCCTGCTGCCTCAACATAAAAATGTTATATGTAAAATATATTTATAATATATATATATATATATATATATATATATAAAAAAAGGTGACTTTTTATTTTCATCACTAACGTGTCAAATAATGATGCTCTGGGACGGTGCCCAACCTGTCCTACAATCAACATTATTTGTTGAGTTGGGAATTGGTTGGTTGAGTTGACTAAAAAAATTAACTTTTCTCACAAATAGCACCTTTTTAAAAATATGAACACATTAATGCCTCAGTAATCATAGTTCAGGAGTAAATGTACAAATTGCCGAGAATGTTTGAATCTCATTTTTTGGATATTTGGCTTGTAGAGATAGAAGTCGTATTTTATTTGGGTCGATTTTTGGATAGATAAGCATCTGCTAGAAGCCTATCCATATGCTTTTGGTATGCTTAAACTCAAAAGTGCTTACATGGACAAATAATATCTAATTTTGTCTGTAAATCTTGTTGTATGCATTTCACATAAATAACGTGATGAAACAACTGTGTGTAGTAGTAGAGGGACAAAGCGCTCTGTTCTGTCGTCAAAAGGCAGCACAGGGATTATATTTTGTGGAGGGGAAAATCCTGTGTGTTCTCTGCCATCCTGCTCTGTATAAAATACTGATGCTGATCCAGCTGCACCGTCACACACTTTAACAGCTTAGCTTCATGAATGGTAAAACACACACACACACACACACACACTTAGGATGACGTCAGTGTCCTAATACACATGTATTTAATATTCTAGGCTCTGTCTGATGTCAGGTCATTTTTGTCCGATGCAAATTCATCCACAGCTGAAAATATGACCAAGCGGACTGGCCTCTTTCCAGAGTGAAAAGTACATGTTCTGATACATCCAAAATCATCCTTTTAATTTAACTGGTGGGTTGGCAATCTCTACATACACTCTACATACAGATGCTCTGGGTCATCTTGAGATTTAAAATAACGGCGTGAAGATAAAAACAGATGGCTAAAACTCAGTCTAAACTTATTTGAAACCCCCATGCAATGAAGCAAGTGTTAAACACATTACATTATATGTGTGTGCCAACATAAAGAATTTCAATAAAATATTCCCTCCGCTTATAACTCTGGTCTCCACTAGTAATAAAACCCACTCTAACTTGCTAAATATTTAGATTATTAAGGCTCAAAGATATGCAAAATTAAGCACACGGCTAGTTTGATTGACAGTGTTTCAATTAACATGCTACCCTGTTAGCATTAACCAGCATACAGCTGCTGAAGCTTGCAGACAATCCTGGCGCTTCTGGAAAACTTAACAACTGAAGTCAAAGAGAGCACATAGTTTGTCTTTTAAACTTTTTTACATTTAAGGTGGATTTTTATCTACATTCTTGCTTCTCTGAGATGCTGTACCTCTGTCTTATTTGACTCCTCAATGGAAGGAAAAGCGGGTATAGTACCTACAGAGAAGAGTGTGGAAACAGAAAACACACTGGAGGGAACAGAAAGAACCTCTGAAAATCTTTGATAAGTGCTGACTTTAGTCAGAGGCTGAACTGCACACAAACAGACACACACCCTCGGTGCCCACTTCCATCCCCCACTGCGATCTTGCAGTGATCGTATAGTGAGGTATTCTGAGTATTTGAGGAGCATAAACTAATGGTCAAATTCGCACAAGTAACTTGAGTAAACACAAATGATCCTGTGATCCAACTCAAATAATGCAAGGTAACATGCTGACCTATATCTGTTGGAACAGAGATTGTTCGTTTGCCTGAGCTAGCTAGGCTTCACTTGGCTGGCTTTGCATCATAAGCAGGACTCCAAGCTGGTGACGGACAGAGAAACCCACTTTGAGTTCGGCTGAGTTGCGGCTGTGACTTTGCTGCTCAGAGTTCATCAATTCTGAGCTCCACGCAAAACCATGATGAGAATTTGTTTGACCACCCGATGCAAATTGTTTAATTTGTCCCTTCACTTCGCTCACACGCTCTATATACCTGTAAGGGGAAATCATGGGAGCTCTGTCCACTATTTTCTACAGTCAATAATCCGTTATTTGTTTTGGTGCCTGATTATAGCAGCTTCACCTTTGTGCTAGGCTTTTTTTCTCGACAACATTTGGCTTAATTCTTCTCTTAATTTGAAAAAGAGAGGGCTGAGCTAAAATAGCTCCACGATGGGCTGACATTTAAAATTTCTACATGTCATCAGATGAAACAGCTTAATGTAAACCATTAAGCATCAACACTGAAAAGGGCAGATTTTTTTTCATCTCTTCTTCTTGACTGATGTAAGTGTGGATTCATTTAATGTTGCATCAATGCCCTTTACTGTGGAGAAAGGCCATTGTTGTGGGCAGAAATGTCACATCACAGGAAGAGGCGTCGCCAACACATGTGGAGAATGCTGTCACCATGGGAATGGCTGTTCTTAAGACATTATCATTGCAGACAGACACATAAGTCATAGAGGTTGACACGTCAGTGCACCTTGTGGCATGACGATGTGTAGAAAAGTCGTCACCACTGGACAGAACAGGCAGAACCCCATCACAGCTACTACGGTATGTTCTGCTCCATCACCACAGTTTTGATCACCTCCGCCAAGGACGGTATGTTTTCACACGTGTCTTTGGTTGGTTGGTTTGTCAGCATGCTCATACAAAAACTGCTGAATGGATTTCCCGAAAAAAGAGATGGATCTAGAGAGATGTCTGGATCCATCTCGAGAAATTGTGTTTTTTTTTGTTTTTTTTTTAAAGGCTCAAATCAGAGCAGCACGAATTCAAAACACCTCACTTGGGGCTTGCTACCCAGGTATGTTGCCAACTGCCCGTGTGTATTCGCTGACCAAATTAAGTTTTTTTTTAATTTGTTTATTACATTCAATATTTTTTGTCCATCTGAAAAACATCATCGTCCGTGAAGGATTAACATGGGGGCAATCAGCTCTTGCTCCATCAACTGACAATGACACGTCTGCAGAGAAACAGAGAGAGATGTTTGTTGTTATTACGTCCCTCTTGAAAATGCACTGATACACTGATTCTGATGCAACCCCACCAATTAATGCTGTTCTTCTATTGTTGTTGTATAGTAAAAGCTTGTATGAGCACCTGTCATTCGGTTTTGATAGCGAGATAATGATAATGGCTGCGTAATTAACGACACGCTTTCTCCACCTGATGTCATGAAAAAGGCATCCAAGACATTAGGTGTGTTTTATGGGTGACATTATAAAACATACTGCTGATCAGAAATGTCAACAGATCAGATGCACGCTGGGACATAGAAACAGAACAGTGAGGCAAGCCGGTAAAGTAACACTATGTAGGCAACTTTGAAAGCTATTCTGGATTTTTGAATCACAGATGATCAAATGTCAACACTTTGAGTAGGTGGCTCAGGTTTGATATAACCAATCTAAGATTTCTACAACATGGGAACTTTCATCCGCTTGTGCCTCGTTATCGACTTCTCTGTCGAAGTTTTTCTTTATCTCTATCTACATCTCAACTTGACAGTTTTATGTCGACCCAAGCCTGGAAAGTCACCTGCTTTTGTCTATGAACCTGCTGTCCATGGTTCCCAAACTCCAGCAGCCTCAAAATTACTCTTCACACTTTTAAGTGTGAGAATGCCACCAACACAGACAGGAGTGGTACTGCTGTGGGAAGAAATGCTGTCACTGTGAGTCAAAATGTCAAAGCTGCAGCTGGGAAGACTGTTATCACTGAACCCGTCAAGTGTCTCTCAGACAGAGTGCCAAACAGCTTCGCTGCTGCAACTTAAAATTCATGTAAGTCTTGAATTAAAAGCAACATCTCCGTCCATGTCACTTTTTCCACATGGCATAGCAGAGTGCAAAAACAAAGAAAAGTAAAACACACACAGAGGCATTCCGAAGAAGCTGTCTTTCCACAGAGCATACTGGAATAATTCTGTTACAGCAGCAGTAATAGTATGAGTGAATGTTTTGAGTCCCTGAAAAAAAGACTGTAAATCCATGACTCCAGTAAGTTTGACAAATAGGAAAACATTTTGTTTGGTGACGTGGGTTTGGTCTCTCTCTCTCTCTCTCTCTCTCTCTCTCACACACACACACACACACACAGTCACACACCCTAAAAAGGTTTCTCTGTCTAAATGTGCTTCTTGTTATTTTATCCATTTACTCCAGCCTGCCCAGCCTTGTGTCAACAGAGGGCAAACATCTGTCAGGATTTGGTCAGCAGGAACAGGATTTTGAGTTATAAGCTAAACTCAGTGTTTTACAGTACAGTAACTCATTGCAGGACGCGTAAGACAACATATTTCCTTAACAATTACACAGCAGAGGGTTGTGTGGTGTTTAATGTGTGTTTAACATGAGAAACATCTGTGAAGCATCTGTAGGACACTGTGGAAGAAAGTTAAAAAGTGAAACTGTACGCCCAGGGGGATGGATACACACACACACACACACACACACACACACACACACACACACACACACACACACACATACACACACACACATGCACGCACCAACCCACACACACACTCAAACCCACACCCCCATCTAAGCACGCTTTCAATCCACCCTGTCATTTAAAGCAGCGATGGTGAACTCCGTCCAGGTTTTGCTTGGAACGGCTTTTAAAAAATATTTATATCTTCAAACTCCGCAGTGCCTTGTCATTAGAAGGCCTCATATAGCAAGAGTGCTGGTTCCACCCATCACAGCTCCACTCGCACACCCCTGTCTCTCCACACTGAGGCCGACACCTTTGTGGTTTTGTCTAAACAGTGCTACTACATGGCTTCTTTATGTCAGTTAGATTCAACAAGTGTATCCAAACACACCTTGTTCTGTTTTATAAATTCAATTGCTTATAATGTCCTTGCGGCCACAGCGTACAGTAGCAAACATCTGGCAGTCATCAATCACAGTGACGAATGCAGTGTGTTAGATGAACGGCCACGACCGTTATTTGGTTCCCACTGAAACCAACTAAACCTCCTAACATACACTTTCCCACATTGGATTCCCTTCAAGTAGCTCTAAGATATAAACGTTTACAACAAAGTTTAATCATTCATTTACAGCTATAGTTTTAAAACCCTTCACTGACTGCACAGTGATGCAGGAGTTCTTCCCCTTGTATTTGTCTTCTGTATGTTTGTCAGAGTGCATTATGACAATTCTAATGGCAATGATCCTTATGGAAATACACAAATAAATACATGACCTTTATATATGTACATAAAGATAATTTTCCTGTGTAAATGGTGAGTAAGAAGTCTTCAGTAGTAACCAGCGCGATGAGGGCTGTAGCCGTGCGTAATAGCTGCGCCACAAGATACAATAGCTGCTTTTGTGTTGCGAGTGGGAATTGTGGAAGCGCAATTTAGGCTAGAGTGAGTTTTCAAGGGCCGTACTGATGTTCTGGCCCATGATGATGACCTCTTAACTGGAGAGATCGCAGGGATCCCCTCTCCAGCAGCTCTCTCGCTGTGTGCAGAGATGAATCTCTTGGCCTCTCTCTTGAAATCGGTCCACTTCTGAGTCCTCCATAGTCTGTGGCTCTGAACCCGCAACGTTCGCCACTTCTGTCACTTTCTGCCATTTAACCTGCATCATTTTGTTGCTGAGGCCAGAACTGAAGTCCCCGTAGTCCTCTTTTTCACCTGTAAATTTGATTAATTACTTCAAGTTCACAGACGGAAATTTACACTTCCCAACTTTTTGCTTCCAACATTTCTGCTCAACACCCTTTTTATGAAAACCAGGTCATTTGGGGTGTGTTCAGAATGAATTGTGGAGATTATAGGGACAGCTTGTGCGTACAATTTCAGTATGATTGAGATGTATGAGGAAAAGAGGCGTGGGAACAGGCGTTTGTGGGGTTTTACACATTTGTTGACTGACTGCATATATATGCATGTTTCCCGTTCTCTGTGCGCACAGATTTCTACACCTGAATATACACAGACCTTTATACATGTGGCCCCTGGTGTTTATTCTTCCAGAGGGTTTGTCCATGCTCCAATCCATGCTGTTCCCTACACACCACTCGGATGGTCCTAAATAGAGGAAGCTACTGTTGCATCATCCAGTTGTGTCATCCTGCGTTTGAGCGATCTAGCTTGGCTGGACAGCCGGTTGCATCTGGCTAGCACATGCCAATGCTAGCTAACAATAAACTGGTGACAAGTCACTATAGGGAATGAAGGTCCATATCTGCTTACAGTATGGCTCCAAAATACAGGGGAATTTTTTGGGGGGTAGGGCGTTGTATCCAGGTAGTTAGGAAGACTGCATTGGTTATAATGTAGTGAACAGAGCCAGTGAAATAAAGCAGAGACAAAAGGAAAAATGCAGAAGGGTAACATTTCTTTATTTTGCATACTGTATAACCCATCCATTAATAACAGTCTCAAAACATATGCATGAATACTGAATATACCAAACACATAAAGAGCCAAGACCTTTATGTTGAATAATGGAAACTAGAGGAGGACCCAAATGCAGACACACGGGAGGCAGGAAATAGGTGAACAAAAAGCGAGCTTTAATTAACAAAGCTGAGAAACAACAACAAGAGAGCAAGGAAACCAAAAACAGGAATCACTAGGGACAAAGGAGAAAAGTAGTAACTAAATGCAAAGCAAAGCAAAGTTCAAATCAAAAAATAAACAAGAAATCAAAAAAACGGGAGACACAAGGAGACACTGGAGGGATGCAGGAGCAGAATGCTGGGTGGCAACGCGGGAAAGGCAGATCGAGAAGGAAAAAACAGCTAGACCAGCACCAAAACCAAGACCAAGACCAGCATATGTTGTGTTTTGATGCTGGTCTATGCTGTTTTTTTTTTTTCCAGTGGGGAGGGAAACATGACAAATAGACAAACGGAGGTTGACAAACGACAGAACGGGAAATATCTGTGTATTCCCGCGGTGTAAACTGGGCAAATGATTATACGCACAGGGAAACTGACGAGGGGATCAGGAACAGGTGGGGTGAGTGAGGAGGGAAAAGGACAGGTGAGGTAACGAAGGGAAAAACACTGAGAGGGAAAAACACACAGGAGAAAAGCAAGAAGTGACACACGAGCGTTCTGATTATTTGGGTACAAGCACATTAAAGTTTTTTTTTTTAAATATTTCTTGATATTTAATATTCCCTCCCTCTGTGCGCGTGTATGAAAAGGAGAGCCAGACAAATAACAGTGGTAATAATGCTGAGTTGGGGTGAAAAACATACAAAACATAATTGAAGTTAAAAAAAAAAAGCATTGTGGGTAATGGGTTGGGTGAGGTGAAGCAGGGGGAAGAAGGAGGCTGGGAGGAGTCGCAGTAGTCAAGGGAGGAGGAGGAGGAGGTAAAATTGGTGTGTAATTACTTTCTAACTCTCTTAAATTAGAGAGGAACACTGGGCTGCCAACCTCCTGATGGTGCCTGATGTCTGCACCAGCCTCTCCTCTCCTCTCCTCTGCTCTCCCCTCCTCTCCTCTCCTCTGCTCTCCTCTCCTCTCCTCTGCTCTCCTCTGCTCTGCTCTCCCCTCCTCTCCTCTCCCCTCCTCTGCTCTCCCCTCCTCTCCTCTCCTCTGCTCTCCTCTGCTCTCCCCTCCTCTCCTCTCCTCTGCTCTCCTCTCCTCTCCTCTGCTCTCCTCTGCTCTGCTCTCCCCTCCTCTCCTCTCCTCTCCACTCCTCTCCTCTCCTCTCCTCTCCTCTCCTCTCCCCTCCTCTCCTCTCCTCTCCTCTCCTCTCCTCTCCTCTCCTCTCATTATTGTGCTCCAACCGGCTATGTGCCAAACTGATGAAAGGATCTGACATCTGCATCTCAAAGAAAACAAGGTGTCTTTACAAACAGGATTAAAGTGACGTTGATTTTAATGCGTGTTATTAACAGTGGGGAGAATGTTCTTGGTGATACGACATGAAATGTCCTCATGGTTTAGGGTTTCAGAACCTTTTTTTTCTCTCCCAACAAATAAGCAAACTTATCAAGAAAATGTTTTGTTTTTTTTCCCCCCCATTTCCATTTCCTGTCACAGGACATTAGCCTAGAGCAGCCTTCAATCCAAGATGGATTAGTATGAATGTTATTCTCTTAGTTAGGTCTCTTCCTCTCCTCCAGGTGGCGGTCCAGCTGGTCAAGTTGGATGGTCAAAACATGTTGTTGCTCTTTATCTAAAACCTGCACTTTCTTCCCTAATGCTGTTTAATGTATTTCTGTCATAGGTTATACCTGTTTCAGCACTGAATGAAGGCTGCTGAACGCTCCACCTTGTTTAGCAGCCTGTCGCTGACTTTGTCTCTTCGCTGTTTGTGGCAGGACATTTGGTACAACCAGCCCATTTTCCCTGAAAACAACTGCTAGCTTGCTTGATGAATGCAGTGAGACTGGACTAAAACCAAAACAGTTGTGGTCCAAAAGCTGAAAGACATTAAAAGCTTTTCTAGAGCTGAGAGGAAACCGCAAAATCAAGTGATAATTCTTGTGGTTTATCCCTATGTGTTCTCCTTTTATATCTCAAGTTATTTAAAACCATGTTAATATGAAGAATACTGACCAGTGAAGCCAGTTCTGATACTTCCATGTGGCAGTTAGCTCGGTAATATACAGAAAGAGAGTAGGCAGGAAAAGGAGAAAGCCTTTGTCAGAATGAGAGGCTTTGTTGTTTCCTGGAAGCACTACAGACCAGTGTCTGCACGTACCTACATACTGTACACGAATAAAGCACTGACCTTGGGTGATTCAGTGTTTTAGTACAACAAATAATAGCAAAACTCCCCCTCATTCGTCATCTTCTACTCTCTTCACACCCCCTCACACGGCCTCCTTTTTCATATTACATTAATACAAGGACTTTATTTGATTTTATTTACTCAGAGGAATTATGTTTAGAGCAAGGCCCTCCGTTACAGGACCGCTCTGATGACATTCACAGAGTTACACATTCTCACCTGGAAGCTGCTCAGTACAACCATACTCAGATCTGCACTGGAGTGGCTGGGGTTACAGGCCTTGCTCAAGGGCACCTTAGTGATGGCAGCTAGGACTAGGACTGTACTCTTCTGGACAGAGATCTGAGATGTTGTTCCTGGAATCTGCTGGAATCTCTCCCAATTTTGGGGTTTGTGCTCCTGTTACCAAGAGGACCAGCTCTTCCTTCAGCTAGTGGTACTTTTGGTGTTCCTTCTTCTGAATGTTGCTGAGAGAGAGGGAGAGAGAGAGAGAGAGAGAGAGAGAGAGAGAGAGAGAGAGAGAGAGAGAGAGAGAGAGAGACCTTCCGCTTAACTAGCAAAATGGATTTGGCCACACCCTAAATGCAGTGAAATTATGGGGTAAAAGCTGAAATGATGAGATAAAAAGTTTTATGAGAGAAAAAAAGTTTCAAGTTTCATTTAATTTCCTTGGTTCACAATAAAAGCCCCCATTAAGTCATTTACACACTTTGCTTGTGAAACAGCATTACAGGAAACGTGTTTTCACCACCACTAACTACACATGACTCCTGAAACAGCTGAATGTGAACTTGATGAAACAATCAAGTACAGAGGATGTGTGAAAGAATCAGAATTTACACTAAATAGTGATACTTTTCATATTTCATTTAGTCTCCTTAGAAATGCTTCCTCTTTAGCTCCCGTAGGCTGAGGAGGTAAAGGAGCCTTATACTGAACATGAGCATAGCAATGAAACAGTATGTGAAAAACCATATGACCTCTAGGATGAATGATAAATGACAGGATATTTGATCAATGGGGTAAATATATCTATGTTTAAGAACATGTTCCACTGGTCCACACACACACACACACACACACACACACACACACACACACACACACACACACACACACACACACACACACACACACACACACACACACACACGTTGCATCCTCCATTCATTTATGTTAATCCATGTAGTGTGACTATAATCTTACTAAACCTTGCTACTCTTACATCATAATAAATTATTACATCATAATAAAACATGCCAACAGTTTACTGGAGTTATTTTTCACAATCTTTATAACTGAAGTTTAGTTTTAGAACAGTAGGGTGTTGGCAAGGGACATACATGACATACAGGGACATATATATATATATATATATATATATATATATATATATATATATATATATATATATATATATATATATATATATATATATATATATATATATATATATATGTGGAATTGAACCAGCGACCCTCTGATAACAAGACACTGGCTCTACCCCGGAGCCACACCAGCACCATATTTATTGATTTTAACAGACCTACTGAGAAACTGCCCCCACTGAAGACAGATGGACAGGCTTAAAACAGGGTAGACCTCAAGTAGTACTTGAAGCTGCAGTCATCCAGATGCAGGTCATGATGCATGTGAGTGACGCGGAATAAAAAATAGTGCGATAAAATTTGAGCGTGTAACACAAGGCAAAAATGTCTTCATGTTTGGTCCGAACACACCTTTATTGCACTGCTACCATTACATTAGATGAACTAGCTGGGGACTTGATTATAGTATGATGTAGTGGAATTTATGAACTTGAAAACAGTCATTGTTGGTGGTTCATTGTGTCACAGTAATTTAGCTATGTAATGTCAATATCAGGTTCTCTGTATTGAATTGGAAGTATTTTTTTATTTGAAATGTTAATAATTTTTTTCAAGTACACTGTATCATCAGTCAAAGCTATTATAAAATGACTACTGATAATTTCACTCATGCTACTATAGCCAGAATACACAAAATGACATTTGCTCGATTACATTTTTTCTGGGGGAGAACACCAAAACCCATGTCCAAATTGTGCCACCTACAAATTTAATGCGTCTTCCTCAACTATTTTAGCTCATAGCATTACACCTCAAGAAACACTGTCTGTTTCACAAAAGCACACTGAGGGGTGGAAACACTGCTCACAAACTTGTAATTCTTACAGGGCTCTGTCATGCATGTGACATTTGTAACACATGTTTTAAATAGTGCAATGGACCTTCTGATGGTTGAACCTGGTCTTGGTCTTGGTCTGGTCTGGTCATGGTCATGGTCTGTTGGATGCTGCATAATTTTTTCCAGTCCATTTTACAGGAAAGGTACCCATCACTGAGTTGCTTTCAGAAGAATATTTTCTGCTTCTGTCAACAGACTAAAGTGCAGAGTTTTCCATAGACTAATATGAGTCAGTGGGTCAACCTATTACATTTTAGCATGTAAACATCATGTCTCAGCAGATTTAACCACTCAAGAAAACCCCCCATCATCCCCTCCTCCATCAGTATTAGTGCCATAGCTCTACTTATAATCTGTAATCTGCAAATACTGCCTGCATTACCCATAGTGTCTGATATCGTAGTAAGGCCAATGTTTTGATGAGATGTGGGTGGTTATGCTGATGAGACACAGGTGGTTAGATTAGCTGATCCTGGGTGGTGGATCGGTGAGGCGAGGTGGCATGGTCAACTTCCTGAACCTTAGTTATAATAACTCCATTTAATGTCTTCTACCACATCAGTATGAACACAAAACAAAGAGATTTCACTGGGACCTGACTGCAATAAATGGATCAAAAGGACGCCAGAATGACAACGCATCATCCGGTCAGTCGGGTAGGGATGCTTGTTCCCTGAATGATGTTCGGCTCGATCAGGGCTATGCTGTGCTGAGACATGTTTCCACAACTTACCAGGTAGTCTGCATTCCTCACTCACTTTCCCTCACACCAGCTTCTTTTCAGACCTGTCTCAGTATAAGTAATAGATGTGTTATCATACAGCTCTGGGTGTCTGCAAACAGCCATGATTAGTGATTATCATCCTCTCCTCCATTGTTGTTCATGAATGAACAGACATCTGTGATGGTGAAGTCATGCTACAATGTCAATGCTGATAGGCTTTTGCGACATAGCGTCACTTGTTCCGTTTTTACCTCTTTGTTTAATCCCTTTCTTTCCCTCCCCCTGTTTTAGTCATATTTGGCTTCTTCCTTTCCTTTTTCCTCTCATGTTTCCCTTCTTCAAGCTAGTTTACTCTCCCGTCGAAGGCTTTTTGTGGTAGCAGTGTCTGACCCACCTTAACTCAGCTGCACTGGCACTTCAGTGACTAGATATGTTTGAAACTAATAACCAAGTGAGTTGGACTTGTCCCACCCTTGTATTATGTCTGTGATACCCATGGGTTAGACTTACAACTGGTACAGATTTGCTATGCATGCTTTGCAGCTAACAATCTATTTTTATTTCTGTCTTGAATTTTTCAAAACATTTTAACCCCACTGACAAACTTCTCCAAGACGAGAGGAGGCTGAAAGACTCAAAGCTCAACACCCGTAAGTCCTGCCAGACTGTGGCCAGACATCCACTAACCCAGTCTGTCTGTGATGATTTAGTCCAAAAGAAACCAAAGCAATAAGAGACTTGAGTTCATCCTTGTGAGACGTGGCAAGATTAACAGCATGTAAACATTCTTTACATTTACATTAGAATATATCTACTCTATATACTGAATCAGTGTATGGACAGGACACTCTCCTCTGCAGCAGCTTGTAATGTAAGCTGATAAGCCTGGCTTATTTTCATATGAAAACCAAAGCCTGGAGTAGCTTGAAGGAAGTTGGGCAGCTCGTTGCTGGATCTGCTGATGTCAGTCATTACTGGTAATCATCTATACTTGATACTGGCAGCGAGTGATAATGTCTGTGTGTATCAGATGGACTCTGTAATGATACCATTACATATTTATGGGTAATGATGGTGTGATGAAGTGTAAAGGTGAAGCTGTATCATCCTGGTATGATCGTGCCTTGGAGACAAAACAGGATGGACTTCCTGGCATTAAGTATGAGGATGCTCTGTAAATGGCCAGTGAAGCATCAGCCCACGGCTGTCAGTGATCAGGCCCCTTAACCCGTTAAGAGAAGTCCTGAGAAGAACTTTAAACCCACTACTTTGGATTTTAGTCTTCATTCCTACAACGATTACTCCATCTTATTCAATGGGCATGAATCTACTGGGCCATTCTGTGTGGAGCCGGCATTTTTAGTCCACCTCTCTATTTGTGGCCATCACTTGGCTAAAAAGTGAGAAGAGGAAGATGCAGTTTCCTTCTTCTATCAATAGGGACTTGTGCTTCACACTGCACATGCGTGATTCTATCTCGCAACTTCCCGATGTTGTACCACAACAGACCATTAATGTAGAACGCCTTTTTTTTTTTTTTTTTTTTTTTGCCATAACCAAGAGGATGTCAAAAATTGGCTGTTGGCTCAGGGGTAGAGCCAGCATCTTGTTAGTGGAAGGTCTCTGGGTCGATTCCCCTGGTCTGCGTGTTGAAATGTCCTTGGACAAGATAGCAAACCCTAAATTCCTCCTGATGTGCTCGTTGGCACCTTGTATGGCAGCCACCACTATCAGTGTCTGAATTACTGTGAGTTGCTTTGGACAAAAGTGTCTGCTAAATGTCGCTGAGTGAAATTTGTTTTCCACTACCGCTGCAACCTGCTGGAATGTATGGCAGACACTGTAGCTGTCCCTCTACCATCACTGCTTTAAGTCCCCATCAGTAAAGGTGCTGCACCTGCAGAGAATTTGGAGTCGCTGGACCGTTCCAAAGCAGGATTGTCCCTCCTCCCTAGTTCCCTGCTGGCCTGCACTCACATTGCTCTGGCTTCAACTGGCCCCGAGCACAGTTACCTCTTGTACATACGTCATCATGTTATAATGTGGTCGCAGCACAATGGGAACCAAAAGAGACAACATAACTTATTTTGTGTAATTGTGGTCATAGAGGGCATGAGCAACCATTGTATGCCGGAGCACACTTTTTCCAACCGTGGCAGGGTTAATAAAGTGTACCATGCTTGAGTCAGTCTACAGCCACACTAGCAGTGGTGCTATGAGCTAAATGCAACACCAGCAGGTTAGCATGCTTGCAGTGATGATGCCAACATGCTGATATGTAAGTAGAAATAATGTTTTCCATTGCCTCATCCTACTTTAGCATGTTATCATGTGTACAGATGCTAATTAGCACTAAACACAAGGTACAGCTAAGGCTCTCCTTGAAATATCCAATGGTTTCATACTGACAAATGTTGAAATGCAGTCTCAAACTGCAATCACTGGCTTCTACAGCCTTCTCCTCTGTACTACACCCTCCACTGCTCCATATGAGTCAGGTCATAAAAATGTAACATTAATGTGGTGCCAGACGTTTTGTTAAAATGCAGTACAATACTGCCATGTCATGTACAGATGTGAATCAGTGGTTTGTAGAAATCTTAACTGCCAACATTTCATCCTGACAACTGGGCTGGTTCATACAGAGGAACATGAATATTGGTAGGAGATTTCAAATAAATCCCTTCAGAAGTTGATGAAATATTTCACACAAAAAAAGGCACCTCAGGAAGAGTATTTTTCCAGTGTTGAAGCACAGTGGTTGGTACCAGGCCTAGGGCAACATGGGCTCAACAGGGGCCCACAGTTAATTTTCCCAGTAGACCCCTTGCTGGCCCTGCAACGATGTTACAGAGATGGGAGGATTTGGGCTGACTTGATAAAAGAGGTGCCACAGATCCATCTGAAATGATGGATTACCAAAAACTGAATGATATATCATTGATTCACTAGGTCTCATCAGCTGTACGTCACCAATAAAATGAGGTCCATTGCATTTTTCTACATATACTTTTATATTTCTAACTCATTCTAGACCTCTGTATGACCATTTCCCAGCGACTTGTCTGTTCATTACTACAGAAGCGCAATGAGAGAGAGGATCTGAGGATATGAATTACGACTGAAGGTTACCAAAACGTAACAGTGTCCCAACATATCATTACAGAACATGGAGATCCTCCCCAGTCTATTTTCCCTGAACAGAAACTTGAAATCAGCCTGACCACATACACAGTGAAGAGTAGACCATTAAGTTTAGTCCTGAGCCAGCCGCCTGCTGTTTGGCTTCTTTAAATCTGCAGGGCAGCAGGTCTGTCATTATGTGAGCAGGGCTTTGGGTGTGTCTGAGAGGCAGCCAGCCAGAAACTGGAAACCAGGCCACAGCAGAGGAAACATCTGTCCCGCTGACTCCAGTGTGAGATCACACCACCCCCTGCTGAGTGCAAGCAGTACTACGACAGACTGCACAGGTTGCATGTTCAGTGGAGACATAACATCACATTTTCCACTTCCTCCCATTTAACTCAAGCTATAACTGAATAATTCCCTTCTCTTATTCTATACAGCACCACGGGTATTCTGGCTTTGTCATTTTGATTTAAACTTTTATTTTAAATGATACGCTATTTGTACGCTATTTTATCCATGAACAACATTGTAACAATTTTGCTATTCATTGTATACATTTATTTACAAACATCTTTATAAATATCTATTTTGTATGCTTTAGTTTTTTTTTCCAGTACTGTTTTCATATTTGCAGGATCATGCTTCCAAGTTTACAGTTCATGACATGAAGTAAAACTGCATTCCAAGTTCTAAACTGAACAGAGAAAATCAAAGGAGATTAATGAATAGGTTCAAACAGGTCACATCCACACGCACACACACACACACACACACACACACACACACACACACACACACACACACACACACACACACACACACACACACACACACACCATGTCTATTTTCTGTCCATCAAGTACAGGGATAAATCCTGTTCATGAGACATGTTGTTCCTAGCTGAATTAGCAAAAATACTGAAAGAAAGGGATAAATTGCTAGCTTAACTCTTTAAAAAGCACTAAAACTCGGTCTCCAAATGCACCAGAGATGATTTTCACATTGTATTTTAGCTCTTTGGACAAGCCTAGCATAGAGCCAGGACTTTCGCTTGTATCTAGTGCGCCCACTGTAATTGTTGGTCATTAAAAAGCTCTAAAGCTAACTGCAGCTGTAACTGAAAAAACAGGTTGTCATGCATCAATCTTTATGTTTTATTTGTGCAGCTGGATTCATTGGTTCTATCTGTTATGATAACCTTGTGCTCTCCCAAGTAATTACTGAAATCACAGAAAGCAGCAGCATTGCTAAAAACTAGACCCACCAAAGCAAGACAGATGAGTGATCAGACAGGTCTAAAAATGTTAAAGCCACATAATCCAAAGCAATGAAAATAAGCAAACTCAGAATGTTACTAATAATCCCTCATTGCACAGTCAACCAAGGATACAGTCAATCAGTATTAACCTAGACAATTTGCGTGCAAACAGTTTGGCTTGTGTGTCACAGATCCGATTTGATTAGCCAAGATACTGTCTGATCATCTGACTGCTGGTGTTACTTTTACTTTTTCTGAAGGCAAGAGAGTGAATGTTTCATAAAATGTTGGAATGTTTTCCCCAAAGCAGCAGAGCTACATTAAGCGAGAGTCTTTAACACACGTTGCCTCTGGATGATTCCCACGTGGTGCTAATTTCAAAAAGCAAGTGATAAGAAAGGATGAGGGACAGACAGAGAAGAAAACAAACAGACAGGTGGACAAACAGACAGTTCGATCCTTTGCTCTTGTTTCTCAGCCTCGCAGCGCACTCTGGTGGTGAAAATGCTCATTTCTGTATCTTGCTCAGGCTTTATGTGGTCTGTGGTCTGAAGATTTTTGTCAGAGCCAACTATCTTTTGTCATTCATACCTTTTATTTTATTTTGATTTTTTACAGTTGATATTAATCAGTGAAACTATCAACTTATAATCTTCTTCTTCTTCAATGTCAGGATGCTCACAACCCCAGAAAGAATGAAATAAAGTAGCTAATGTAAGAATGCTATTGTACTACATGTTAGAATGCTATTGTACTATATATACAACATTTCCTTCCAAGCATGTCACATGTTAACCTTGTCATTAAGCATGTCAGCATTCCAACATCAGCAGCACAGCCTCAAGGAGCTTCATGTCTGGCTAAAGACCTCTACACAAGTTTACAATACAGCCAACAACACTACAACAATATTTTAACTAGTTGTAAGTTATAATTTGGTTTTATCGACTTTTTCAAAATTATTTCATTCAGTCTAGCTACATTACAAACATTTATTAAAACATATACAATGTTATAACATGACTGTTCGCGTACATATGCCGTAGTCTTTGAGCGTCTATATGTCTGTTTATTTCTTTTTGTTAAGGTTACATGAGCATGCAAATTGCTAATAAAAGTTAATTACAACATTAGACCAACTTGAGATCAGAAGTGGGTCTGGTAGGCCAGTAGGTAGCCATCATTGTACATGTAGATCTGCTTGTCAGTTGGGTTATAGCTCAGACTGGCCACTCCTTTAGCTACCTTCTCCAGTGGCAGTGCAAGTGAGTTGTCCTCTTTGCCCGTTGACGTGTCAAAAGCATAGAACACCTCCTCATGGTACTCGTCCACGTAACGAGTGGCATACAGCACACCACACACCATGAAAGCATTGCTCACTGCCTTTTTGAACTGCCTCGTCTCCCACGTCTGTGTCACATTGATGGTCTGAGTGTCGCTGTCCCAAACTAAACGGCTCACGACGAGATTACCATGGTTACCAACAGTGGCATAGATGGCCCATAGTCCTGTCTCATCTGCCTCTATGTCCACATCACTGTTGTCACGGCAGGCGTAGTAACAATACGGGAACTTGTTGTTGTAACCCACGCCGTTGCCTGGAAGTGTCACCCGATGAACAGCGTTGCTCTTCAGGTCGTAGCGGCAGACGTCTGCAGAGCTGTAGCAGTTATAGTACAGTGCTTCACCATATAGAACAGCACTGGGACCCTCAATGCTGTGGGTATGACTGTAAGATGGAGCGAAGGTAAAGTCCTTGTACTTGGCAGATTGCATGAAGTCAGCGTAGCTTTGGTAGACACGCAGAGAGTTGCCCCATTTGTGACCACTGAGCAGAGGTTGAACCCAGTAACTGTTCCTCTGTTCCTCACTGTCCATCTGGGCCTGTTTGCCCCATGAACCAGAGATGTAGGTTTTACCAAATTGATTGACCTTAGTCATGACAGGCTCACTAATGCTGGTGATCAGGCCCTTGAGGCAGTGGCTGCTCTGACCTGGAAAC